>NW_015511592.1:9216-9974 GCF_001515645.1 Sinocyclocheilus grahami | reverse complement strand
GCCAATATTAATCGTGTGTCCAGTGCTTGGCTATTTTAGTAAAAGTTCACTCATCATACAACGTCGTGATACAACTATCTGACCTATTTACATGTCTGTGTATGTACTGTCAGTGTCCTGTTGAATAAATGAAGGTAGCAAAGACTGAAGAACCAATTTTTTTTTTTTGTAGTCACATGTTCCGAATCAGCAACATTTGCATGATTGCTTCATCCCTTTAAAAACATTTCTTGTTAGGATAGGCTTTGGCAAGATAGGCATTTAACTATTAGATTTATTCATTTACTTGGCAAAGTATCCTTGTTAAACATACCCGTTTGCTGTCAATCACTGTTTCTTCTTCGGTCAATGTCTCTGCATGACACTTAAAGGTGCTCAACCTACTTTGCAAAATCTTCTTTCATTTAGGGAAGAACTAAAGTGTGTTGTCAGAGAATCACATGCCTCTTGTTACTAGTGAAAATGTCCATTATCAGCAGTACTGAATAGAGTGGAACAGTAGGATATTTTCAATTATATTTTATTAGAGTTTTGATATAATAGCATTATTTGTATTTTTAGGAGTAGTTTCGCTCTTTCACTTTTCCCAGTTTCTTCAGCATTGTTGCTACAGCTGTACTACTTATCAATTTTAAAGTCGGCATGAAAACAAATGGACCCTATCTATATTTTAAATGCATATTATGAATCTTATAAGCAATTAATTCATGAATTTTTTTCATTTTTAAAAAACATGCATTGAACAAAGACCATGCCCT
>NW_015511592.1:8061-9197 GCF_001515645.1 Sinocyclocheilus grahami | reverse complement strand
TTTTTTCATTTTTAAAAAACATGCATTGAACAAAGACCATGCCCTACATTTTTTATTCTCTAATCAGTTACACTCGGATATATGTCACAATACAGAAGAAAAATTTAACGCCCACTTCCATAAAGCATTGCAAATGACATTGAGTCAGTTCGTACACCTTCAAACAACTATAGTGAATAATTTAATATTTTGCCATTATTTCTGAATCGATTTAGCTGTGTCATTTACAGTGCTTTGTGGGACAAGTATAAATGCATGATTACAAGAACAAACTTTTTTACTTCTCAAATATAATATGCTGATTTGAAACGTTTATTTGGTTGTTTTGATTCAAATCTCTTTATTAATTTTTTTTGTGACTATTGACAAAATTAGACTTCCCCAAGACCACTGAAAAGGTGGGCAGTCACTGTTGCACCTTATTAGTGTGCTGTACATCTCCCTCAAAAGCATAAAGAGAGGGCCTCTGCATGGGCAGTTCAGCTTTTCTAGGTCTTTCTTCAGGAGAAAACATTGTCCATTAACTGCGCTTTTCATTTGCACTTAGCCAGTCTCAAAGTTTTGCAGGTGGCGTTGCATACTGCAGACCCAGAGGCTCTTGTGTTGTCCTCTGGTGTAGTCAATTCACACACTGCCACAGTGAGAAACCTTGGCAGCATGAATAAACTGCTTTTGTTTATGCCTTTACCTCCCAGCAGACCAATTCAGGCCGATATCAAAGCTAAAATGATAGTGTTTTTTTTGAATACTTAATGTTAGAATTTGTACTGTGATTCCTACATCTGCATAACAAGTAGATTTCTGTTTGGACTTTGTTTCAACCTTTTGCATTGATACTTTTTGCCACTCCTTTTTCCGCAGGCTCATAAGGGTAATGAACAAGAGGAAAATGCTACACTGAGAGAAGAAAAATTGATGCATGACTCCATTTTGCACAAATTTAGCAAGTTATTCACTTTTGTTCTCTGTCTGCCAAATGTATTCTGTAGACTGTATAAAATTTTAGCCTTCAGTTTTTGTCTTCTTCTGAACTGTGAATTCAAAAACTAAGACTCATAATGTACCAAGTAGTCCCAGGAGGCACAGGAGGTACAATTACTGATGGCATGCCCATCAAGAAGATAGACAAGGACAGT
>NW_015511592.1:4761-6658 GCF_001515645.1 Sinocyclocheilus grahami | reverse complement strand
CTTCACTCGCCGCTACACCGAAATGGCCATTCCTTTCAACGAACGCGCTGAACTTCGGTCCGGCTACAGCTCTCAGAATATCTCCTGTTTTTTCCGTCTAATTGACCGGGACTCTGTGTGGGGCTATGAACTTGGCCTCAAGTCCCTGATCCCAACCGTCCTCACCATTAGCATCCTGGGCTACCAGTTCATCTTGCCAGACATGATTGGAGGCAATGCCTATCCCAATCGTACTGATGGAAACGGCAAGCTACCAGACCGTGAGCTCTATATTCGGTGGCTGGAGCTGTCTGCTTTCATGCCCTCCATGCAGTTCTCCATTCCGCCATGGGAGTATGATGATGAAGTGGTGGCTATCGCTCAACGGTTCACCGAACTACATGAGACACTGGTGGCTCCCAGGGTCATAGAACTGGCTGGAGAAGTTCTGGACACTGGGGACCCCATAATTCGCCCATTATGGTGGATCGCCACCAGTGATGAAACGGCTTATAGAGTTGACTCACAGTTTTTGATAGGAGATGACTTGATGGTGGCACCAGTACTGGAGCCGGGCAAGCAAGAAAGGGATATCTATTTACCAGCTGGACGCTGGAAAAGTTACAAAGGAGAACGATTTGACAACAAAGAGCCAATACACCTAACAGATTATCCAGTTGATCTTGATGAAATTGCTTACTTTGAATGGGTTCAGTAAGATTTATGGCAAGCATCTGGAGTTTTGAGCATGTCTTCCATTTAAAGTGTTTGTGAAGGTGTTGATTTTTTTCTTCTTCAGGGAAATTAGCTAAAGTTATTCATCCAGGGTTAGGTTTTACAATATAAAACAGGACTGTTTAAGAACTAAGCTTCCGGTAGCACATTCTGACATTCTTCATCAGTTTGGCTGTGATGTTTTGTGCCATTACGACAGTTAAACATGCATTAGATATCTGAAGCTAATGTCTTAATCCGTGCCTTGCATTTAAACAGTGAATGTCTTTGAGATACCGGCCCAAAGCCTTGACACAATTAAGCTTTTACATATGCATCTTGCCAAACATACTGACTTTGAGGATGCTAAGGATGTATTAATGGGCTGTGACAGGTAATTTTGCACAATGTATGCTTTGTGTTCTCTAATCTGCATTTTAAACAAGGGAAATTTTACCAGTACTGTACATAAGTCTTCCTCTTGCAAGGCATACAATATTCATTACTTTTCAAATGTTCTTCTCAACTTGTTCAATTTTGCTAGTGCATTTACAACAGTATGGCTTTTTAACCTGCAAGCAATGGCAATGCTGCACTACAGTAAAGTTAGGCCATGCATGCAGCACATTTGTGCATAATCTGCCCTACGCTTGTCTCGTAAGCACCAATAATTGATATAATCACATTAGAAGTTTGTATGTGTAATGGGTGCTTGTGGCTGCATTGGAAATGACCAGCAGTCTTTTTTACTCTACTTGCTATACTGTCATCATGTAGTGCCAAATGCATCACCAACAGACCTTGTTCAAGCATTACCCCATTACTGCCACATTTACAGAAACATTTCTTGCCACATAAAATACAGTTGTTTGTCTTTTCATATTAAATCGATGTGTGTTGCTCATCTTGTTTTGAGTATTATGCTGTGCTGCCTAATTTTTGTGTTTTGCAATAAGGGCACAACACTAAATGCTTAGTCAGTTAATCTTTATCAGATTATATTTTTGATGTGCAAGGGTCACCTTTGTGTTTGTTGTGTTTGTTTAATGCTCTTCCAGCAGGCTGACAACCAACTCGCACTGCAAGCTTTCTCTAATCTATGACCTTCAAGCTTATTTTTAGCTCTTCTCACACAACTGTGAAAGCGCACTCAGCTACTTTGGTGAAACAATGAATCTGTCAAGCAAAGTGTCTGCTCTAAAAG
>NW_015511592.1:3576-4321 GCF_001515645.1 Sinocyclocheilus grahami | reverse complement strand
TGCATTTTGCTTTGCATTTCACGTGCCCTGGTGAAGCAAATGCCAAGTTTGACCAGCTGCACTGAAAATAGTATCGTTCTCCAGAGCGTCACAGGAGGGCAGTGTTCACCTTCTTTTCTAGTCCTTCACTTGAAGCTTGTGAAGTGTGTTATGGCACAAGAAAATCCTGTACTTTATTTCACTATTTTTCTCTCACTGAATATAATTAGCCTGATATTGAAGTAAAATGGTACCATTAAACTTTTGACCTCTCTCGAGAGTTATGAGTTATTAATTGTACTTTCTCCTCTGCATTAATTGTACTGCCCTACATTAGCGATAGACTGCGTCTTCAGTGGTCGAATGATGCCACCCACTCACTATTCGGTTCACTATTTTCCTGTTTGTTAGTGTTACTGGACTTGAACAACACATGGATTTTGGCACTGATATGCGTTGCCATTTTGGCTCGTCTTTCCACTGGTTATTAGTTTAGTGTTTTGGCATTATGCAGTTGGTTCTGCCAGCCTCAGCTCTCTGTGTAGTTCAGTATGGATTTCCATCGTGTTACTAATTTGTGGGCAGTAAATGAAAAAGTTAATGATTTTATGGAACAACTTTGTTGACTTTTGTTGTAAGGTTGGTGCAGGCTGGATTTCTGAACGACTACAGAATGACAGAAGTAAGGGAAGCTTGAATAGCAACTTCAATGTTAATACCCAATCAAAACTAGTTTGCAAAAAGTTTGTAGTTAAAAAAGGTTTAA
>NW_015511592.1:0-2917 GCF_001515645.1 Sinocyclocheilus grahami | reverse complement strand
TTTTTTTTATTCCATGTGTTGTAGTGTGCATGCATTACTGTTGCAAAAGAAAAAATGGTTTGTCTTCAATGTCGTCAAGATAGAATTATTTGCTTCTCTAAAGCAACATATTTTTAGCTGACGTCACCAATGCTGCTTTTTTTTCTTTGTTTCGACTACCTATCATTTGTATGAAACCCCTACATGGCTATGGGAGATTAAATGTCAATGCTTCTGTGTTCTCTCCCAAAGTTTCTGCATTGAAAAACTTTTCTTTTGTTTGTTTGTTTGCAAAACAGTTATTACCTCAGGGGAATGCAAGACATTTGGGAGAGAATGCAAAAGCAATGAAATATAATTCAATACAATCCTCCCATCTTATACTTTTTACGTCAACATGTCTCTTTGGGGCTCTGTAAATTTGAGACTCCTTTTCATGATTCAATCAATTCCCAATGGATAAAAACGCCTACCACTCAAATGTTAAGCATATTGATTTTAAATGCAGCTTCCAAAAAAATTATCTTTTAAGATTGCTGCACGATTGTAATTTACATGTGTGTGAATCACACATTTGCATGTTTAAATTTGCTCAGTCCAATACCATTACACAGTCCCATAGACTAATATGGAGAACTACCAAATTATTCAAGTATTTTTTTCCTCTGGTCACGTCTTATCTTGCCTAGGGCACCAGGAGAGCCAGTGCTGCCCCCTCAAAAAAATAGGTGCATGATGCCTCAGGATAAAATTAAGTCCAGTCTTGCATTGAATATCCTATTTCCCTCTGTAATGCACATTACAGAAATAAAATAATATTCAACAGCATTTCATATTTACTTGAAGGGGTAGTTCACCCAAAAATGAAAACTGTAATTTAGGTACTTATCATTCCAAACCTGCTGTGTGACTGTCTTTGTGCAACCCAAAAGTTATTTTGCAGAAAGAAGAAAAAGTCACAGGATAGTCTGGAACGACATGAAGGTCAGTAAATTGACGATAGGATTTTCATTTTTGCCTGAACTATTCCCAGTAAATGTAAGAAACTGATCCAATTGCTTGATCTATCGATCTCTCAGGTATTTTGCCTAAAACGATCCATTTTTGTTGTGAATGGAGCGTTCATGTTTTATCTGAAGTTCCAGCGTGATTTGGACAACATGTGGCTGTTCTAAAATGTTGGCTCTAACCAGGTCACTAACTGTGCTTTAGAGCAGGTTTACTTTGCCTGTCAATGACGCCTCCACAACATTGATTTGCACTCAAGGCCTGCGCAGAAGACACACACTGTATCGATTAGCTGTCTGTATTCCATTCCTCAGAAATCAATGCTGTTTGTGGCTTTGCCAGTCTACAATGATATATTTTTGTGAAGCGATTGGGATTAAAGACCGCATTCTAATATTGTTTGAGGTTAAGGTTATCGCGGTTTAATGAGGTGGGCGGAGTCTGCGTTATCGGTATCGGCTTTCGATAACGTGCCATCGCGTTCGTCACTGATAAATAGTTTTGCCGTTGCGCGGCTGTTGTTTATACCAGCAGAAGCTCAATGACTCATGATGACACATTGTGAGTAAGCGCACTTCTGCCCAAAAACAACAAACAACGTGGCTGTTCTCATTTAGACCCAACTGAAGCAATCGTTCCACTGCTTGGTGATGGAATGACCTGTTAGACGAAATCTGTTCAACATTTAGTCCAACTGTGCATTCATATCTTTTTCATCCGCTATAAATGGATTTGTTTTCTGTGGAACTGCATACATTCCCCTCGAAGTTCAAGGTAGCTTCATCCGGAGGCGTAAAGTTTGCGTGGAGAAATATATATGTATTATAATACAGTGTTTGCCAGTTGGTGGTTCCAGGCAGTTGCGTGAAGCTCCTTTAGGGGGCAGTACAGCTTCACATTGATTCCCCTGTTTGATAGTGAAGCATTGTGGACCTCAGCCCAGATGTGATCAACTGGAAAAAGAAGTGCACCTACTCTGAGCTACAAGGACGACACAAACCTGGCAGAGACCCCCTGCACTCCCTCCTGCCCTGCCTTATGCCCACCTGCATGCCCATCTGCAGAAGAGCCCCGCCAGTTGTTCTGTTTGTGTGCCAGGGTGAATCAAGCCCATCGGCTCCACTCCCAGGTGTGTATCTGGCTGTGTCCCCCCCCCCCTGAGAGCATACTACTAGCCTTCCTGGGAGGAACCAGTGATCAAATGTCCAAAAGTTCACTTGCTTTACTATGGTTTATGAAAAGGAATGGAACCAGATTGTGTGCTGGCTGGTCCAAATACAGTTTTGGCTTCAGAGCTTTGAAAAATGAATAATTTCCTAACTTCTATGCCATCAGAGAAGCAAAGGCAAGGTTTTATGTTCTTCAATATATTATGTATTTATGTCATATATGTATATGCAATATACAATTGCAATGACTGATATGTCAGGTATACTTGTTTCCCCCCCCCAAAACAAAATGCCTTTCATATCACATGCCTAAATGTCTAAAATGACCATTAAGTCGACATGAAATCAAAATTTACCTGATTTACTTTAACACTTTCCTGCTCTTATTGTGCACAGTGCAATGTTAACTAATATCCGAAAAGATACTGATGCACTGATTTAGGTACGGTTTCATTATTTAGTTTAATATGTTTAGTTTTTCTAAGGAATATATCAGCTACGTTAAAAAATGTTGCAATATCAATTTAATGTCGAATTTAAGGTCTTTTGTGTTTTGGTCTATAGGTTTGTGCCGTGCTAAGTTATGGAAGGGCCGATTTGTGAGGACCCTGCTGAAAACCAGGTTGGTGGTTTAGTTAATCTTGCATCAAGACCAGCTAGCCCCAAGGTGGCCAAAAACCCTCTAAAACCTTTAAAGCAGTCTAACTAACTTGGCCAGGTGGAGACCAGCTAACCAATCTTATGCTTTTTTTTTTTTTATA
>NW_015511591.1:9446-9975 GCF_001515645.1 Sinocyclocheilus grahami | reverse complement strand
GCGTAGCTATGCTAAATATTAGTATAAATGCGTTAGCATACAGCAATATGTTTTTATGTACTCTTCAGACCTCAAAATGTTGTATTTTCAATGTTTTACTTCCATTTATCAGATATATTTAGCCAGTATTTGTGCTTTCTGTGTATTTTCACACGTTTGAGATTTTAAGGTATTAGCTTAGCATTGTGCGAACACAGATCTCCATTGAAAGCAACTGATTTTAGTCATTTTTCTCAAGCACTTCCACATCAAGTTGAATGGAAATTGCTGACTAGACAGAATATTCAATATATTTGGTTAGGTATATGATAACTAGTTAGCTAGTTGTAGTTAAAAGGCAGAACTTGGACTGTATTGATGACAGCATGCAAACTTGTCAATTCATGTGTTGTGACTGTGCTAAAGAATTACTTTACGATAACAATTGTTTTCCCCAAAATTATTTTAGAAAAAAAGCTTCAATTTATATTCTTTAGAAATTTAAAATCTACAGTTTAATTATATTTGAATTTTTGTTATTTTTACATTC
>NW_015511591.1:7445-8932 GCF_001515645.1 Sinocyclocheilus grahami | reverse complement strand
TTTTTTAAATGAGTTTCTAAATTTTATTTAAAACTTTTTAAAATGCAATTAGAACATTTAAAATATATATTTTGGTTCAATTTTATGATATTTTATATTATTTTTGTATGATTTATATTAGATTTTTTTTTGTATTTCATTTTATTTTCAGTGTTCCAAATCTGTTGCCTTATGAGGCAGCTGCCTATGTAGGCCGTGGACAGCACTAGGTTTTGTAACACAGCTAGTGTTCACTGTTCTAACTGCCTACATGATACAAATGCTTGCTTTGCTTGTTCGCTGTAAGTGTTTGAGAAGTTCTCTCATTGAAGTATACTGGCGAAAGATCAGAGCGCTTTCATCAATTTTACAGCGGCCGCAGTATGTGACTATATATTTTCCTTGCAGGGTGCTTTTACATTAGTACAAGCTGACAGTAACCTACGCTCGGACCTCCCGCTTGTTCGTAGCAGAATTTAGCATTTCCAGGAAAGCTTCAGCCTTTGTGTTGAAGCTCGACACTTTAATGGGTTTGGTGTGTACCTGTGCTCGCACGGCTGCGCATAAAAGAATGATGGGCCACCGTGTCAGATGAGATGGAGAAAGAGTGTTGGGAATCTGGGAATAAAACCGCTTCGGGCGGATCCCAGTTCATCCATAGTGTGAGGGTCAACAAGACGAGGAGGGGAGTAATTATCCTGGTGAAGTGCGTCAGCAGTTATCGAGCCGGCGAGTTGAAGGGGTGGGGCTTGTTTGGGAATCGAGTGTCGATTTGCATACTTTTAATAAGTATGTACTTCGCCGGTGGTGCTTTAAAAAGTGTATGTAAATATATGGCTTGGGGGCGGAGTTAAAAAATAGAGGACTTGATGATGTCATCAGAAACGGAAGGTCGTTTTAGAGGCGGAGTAACCTGCATTTTATTGCAAGTCAAACATTTTTGTATTGTTTTGTAGTATTTTAAAATAGAATGTGGAATATGTGCTATTTTACAGCTTACAATGATTTACGCACTGATATTAAATTAGCATATTGTAAAGCATGGAGAGTATGTGGATTTTACTTCACTAAATTTTGCAAAACGGGGAAAAAATATGGGGCGGGGCTGGATTTGGTTGAACGACAAACATTGTTTAAACTATTTAAAGTAGTATGTGGAATATGTACTATATTACCTCATACAGTGATTAATGTGCTAATATTAATTTTGCATACTGTAAAGTATGGGTAGTATAGTAAAATGATGTATTTTCATGCAACAGGATCTACTAGATTTTGTCTATCTGCAGTTCATTGGATGGTGAAAAGTGTGTGTAAAGTATATGGCAGATGGTTTGGGGGCGGAGTTAAAAATGAGGGCTTGATGATGTCATCAGAAATGGAAAGTTGTTTTAGAGGCGGAAAAAGCTGCGTTTTAAAGAATGGCGAACGTTTTGTACTGTTTAAAACAGTATGTTGGATACTTGCTATTTTACAGCATGCAATGATTTATGCACTAATATAAATTT
>NW_015511591.1:0-977 GCF_001515645.1 Sinocyclocheilus grahami | reverse complement strand
AAATAATGTTATTTTTAGCAGCATCATATGACCCCTTTAAGATCAAGCGCAGAGACATGCAAAATCCGCTTTTGCGTGATATGATCCCATTAATAAATGAGATTTGATGAATTACAGTGGCCTAAAAAAGCCTTTAGCAGAGCGTCTGAGGCTTGTCTCACTATGTTCTTCTGTTTAGTCGATGTTAGCTTTCTGCTGACTGTCTCAGGATGTTGAGACGATCAGATCCATTTGAAGCTAATGCGTTTGGTGGCAGAGAGGAAGTGACAAAGACACGCTGCTTTATTGCTTGCGGCTAAGTGCTGCGCGCTTCACTCCAGAGGAAACGCTGCTGTTTAATTCATGCGCTGATGCTACATTGTGATTTTGTTAAGCAGAGCATTCCACCAAACATTCATTCATCTTATTGTACGTGATTTAGCTGCTGTTCCGATTAAAATCAGCTCTACATGATGAACTTAGATGATTTTTAGGTTTTTAGATTATTTCGATTAGAACTTGGTGCTTTTTAGTGTCTTTTGACTTCTTAGAACACCTTAACAACCACCTAGAAACTGCATAGCAACCACACAGCAACTCTTAGAACTCCTTAGCAACGTCCTAGCAACTCCTTAGTAACCACCTAGCAACTGCATAGCAACTCTTAGAACAACTTGGCAACCACCTAGCAACTTAATAAATAAATAGCAACTTTTACAACACTTTAACAACCATCTAGCAACTCCCTAGAAACCACACAGCAACTCTTTAAACAGCTTAACAACCACCTAGCAGCTGCATAGCAACTTCTAGAATTCTTTAGTAATCACCTAGTAACTGCATAGCAATTCTGCACAGCAACTTTAGTTTTAGATCACCTTAGTAACTCCTTAGTAACCACCTAGCAACTGCATCGCAACTCTCAGAATGCCTAGCAACACCCTAGTAACTGCATAGCAACTCTTAGAACAAATTGGCAACCGCATAACAACTTTATA
>NW_015511590.1:6682-9980 GCF_001515645.1 Sinocyclocheilus grahami | reverse complement strand
ATAAGAATATTGGCAAAATCACCACGCAAACAAATAAGAACTAGTCCTCATGCGTTCATTTTGTTCCAAATAACCTGAAAAAAAAGGAAGATGACAAAAAAAATAAATGTCCGAGCTGAAGAAATCTGAATAAAACGGCAATCACTTACATAGCAACAGACACAGCTATTATGGCTGGTTGACCTGTGAAGATCAGCAGCAGTGAATATCTGCATCAAGAGGGTTGGGATGAAAACAGATTTTAAAAATCATAATACTGTGTTCCTTTTGAACATTATTTCCTCATAATAACTGAAGGACCTTTATGCTATAACCACACTCCAGCAAGGCGAATGGTTACTTAAAACACCTGTAACAGATATTACAATAAATCCAGCCAACTGCTGCATCTTAACACATCCCCCCTCCCCCCCTTTCTTTAAATTGCATCTCACATCAAGGACATTTCAAGCTGTAATGGCCACGTCTGAAATGGTAACAGCACCTTCTACTGTAACTAATGATTGAGGTAATGTGTACTAAGTGATATGCTCAGGTGTTTTCATGATATGTGGTGGTGTTGCTGGGTACCAATGGCACTTTAAGCATTTGATACCCCAAAAGCATAACCAAAAACAACCAGACAATGACAACAATTTACCCAAAGATTCCCCATGTGAAAAAGTAACATTTAGACCATTCAAATCATTTCTTCCCAGTAGATTTAAAGAAACACACGATTAGCTTAATATACTTATTTGGAGAACTTCTGTTCCACTGTCAGTGTTAAAAACACAGTCCCTCCTCACAAACACACACCAGCACTGTAGTGCCTCTCTTTAAGTTGAAATACTTTCGACTTTGAAGATCTTCCGATATACACCCAGAACAAAAATCCAGTCGCTCCTGATTTAATATTGATCGACAAGACTGTCAAACCAGATTCATGTAACTGATAAATCCCAGCTGAGGTAGGTGTCCAGAGAGTTCAGCTGCAGAGCGAGATTAAAAATAAAACATGAGCAGCCAATGGGATGAGCCTGCAGTGCCACCAGAGGAGGTGGAAATCGCTGTTCATCAGTCCAACAAGAAGAATCAGAGGCTATCTGAGCCCGGCTCTTGAGGTCATCCACTCTAAACCTTGACACAGCCTGAAACACACACACACACACACACACACACACACACACATGTTCAGTGGGGATGCACCAATAGTACAATTCTAGCCAGTATGATAAAATGTTTACATATGTGATAAACTATTTACACATGTTGGTCAATATTAAAATTCTACACCAGTGCCTATGAAATTTAAAAATAAAACATTTAACAGCTAAACTAAGAGTTTTAAAAGCTACAACTCAAAGCATCATGGTATTATAATGTACAAAGTATGATAAATGGATATTTATATTGAGTTTTTCTATAGATTACATTTAACAAGGTTATTAAATTATTCATGTTTTAAGCACATTCTAAGCAGAACAAACAAGGCTACTGAGATTTTTCAGAAGTACTATTTATTTATCTATTTATTTTTACAGGTAAAACAATTTTAATTTGAACTGTTTGACCTTTTTTGGATTATTGTATTTATCCCAGGCAACGTGCCTGTGGTGACAATTCTTCAAAATAATATAACTTTGCTTCTTGCTTGTTTTCATCCAGTGAGTAGCGCTAAAAGCATTAGCTTTATCCAAAACAGATGAATGTAAATCTGGCAACTTTTATTATGTTGGTTATTATACGTATCGCGGAAGCTCGGAAATAAAATGTCCGAAATGTGAGTGGCAATAAAAGATAAATTCCCTATTGTGTTTGAAAATAACATACCACCTACACTAAACCTGACCAATAGTGTCAACAAAACCAAACATATTTGCTAAAACAACCATGCCATTTTAGCTTGCTACAAAGCTTTCTGACTTATGATTTACATGACTTGTAGCCGAGCATTGGAAGCGCAGTGCTGTAATAGGCGAGCTACGAAGCAAGTTTACTTTACTCAGAAAAACCTCATGCATCTGGTGTTGATTATGTGTAGGGGTGGGTGATATAGCCTCAAAATTATATCATATTTCAAGAATATTTGCGATAACGGTATTTATGACGATTGACTGATGGTACCGAAACTGGCCGGCATCAGCATTTATTAGTGCAAACAAAATGAAGGGCATTTTCCATCCTTTTCCAATGAGCTACTGTCATCGATGACAGACTACCTCATTTGAAGTGTAAATCTATTGTCATAAGCTGGCAGCAGCACCTGTGTGTTTGACTTGAAGCAGACCGATCGGTGTATGACATCAAAATACAGCGAGTGACTTACCCCTTATTTACACTGCACGTGTCTGCGGTGCGTTACAGCTCCGACGCGGCCACTCTAGTCAATGCTTGTGTTTACACCAGCGGAGCCACGGCACGTTTCAGAAGCGGCTCTGCACGCCGCTTCGCTAAAGATATGCGCCGCGCCTATTTTTGAAGGTACGAGTGTGCGCTCGAATATGCTCTAGAACCGCTCTCGTGATACTTTGAAGTCATACACCGATCAGCCTGTGCAGCGCTGCTTCAAGTCGAACACACCTCTTGGGTTTGTTGTGTTGTTGTTGTGCGCACTAGGGAACGTATCTCCGCCATACGTCATCACCTTTTTTATCATGTAAAAATGTATACCGGTATTATCATGGATGTATGATATGGCACACCCCTAGATGCAAACATCAAAATATATTAGTTGACAAATAATGCACTATGGTATAAGTCTTTTGAGGTCATAACATGGCATTGTGCATGGAACCACGTAATCGATAATCTGTCCCGTAATCATAATTTATTGTGAAAATGAACAAAGTTGTTGATGTTTTACTGTCACTAGTGTTCATTTCAGCTGGAACATTCAATGAACTATGTGTATAGGTACATTTTTACATACAGGTACATAGAGTTTTGTAAAAATGTCGGTAGGGGCACATTTTTCCACTGAGCCTGGGATGATTGTACCTTTTGCCATCATCAATCTATTACACCGTACAAGCTAAGACAGGTAATCCCTGTGTCTATACTGCATGTCTTACCCTTCTCCAGTGAGCGCACAGCAGGACTGGATGTGCCAGGGATGATCCTTGATGGAGCTGAGGGTCAGGTATTTGGAAATCTCTGCCGCAGACATACAGCCCTTCATGTCCTGCTTATTAGCAAAGATCAACACTGCAGCTTTGCGCAGATCCTGAGAGAATGAAAATAGAAAACAACTGAAAAACCGACCCAAAATTTTGCTTTTTTTGAGATGGGATTTATATTCATGCTCCGTGTGCTGTAA
>NW_015511590.1:1415-5910 GCF_001515645.1 Sinocyclocheilus grahami | reverse complement strand
TAAATTATATTTCAAAATATTTTCAATATTTATTTTCAAAGGTTATTCTACATTGTAATTTTTTCACAATTTATTGTTTTTACTGTTTTATCAAATAAATGCATCCTTAGTGAGAATAAGATATTTCAAAGCGAGATAAAAAGATTTCTCTTCTATTTTTTTCTGTAAAGTGGCATTCGAACAATGTGTACTGTAAAAAGTGCTGTACAAATAAAATTTAAACATGCTCATTTGGGAGATGCGGATTCAAGTCAACTGTCATGTTCCCAACCCATTATATCTTTCGCCAAGGATTGCCTGTCCAATCTATGAGGTCTCTGTGAACACCAATACAGGCATAAAACAAAACAGAAAATCCATCCTCCGTTTGTTTAGTGTAAACGGTGACCTACACATTTATTTTCTCTCTTCCAACAATCATATTTACAATGTACAGGCTGTTTGTGATTGGTGTCAGTTCACAGACAATCCCTCATAAGTTCTTAATACACTTCCATTTCATGTCATTGCTTTTTTTTAAATTAATGTAATCCCATTATTTCTAAAGGTCCCCTCTACATGAATTGAGAAGTTTTATGAAGTTTTGTGTTAATTCAATCATCCCTTATCAAACAAGCTCAGCCTCCAGCAGTGCAGTGTATACGTGCATTACCTCAGTGTTGGAGTAGTACGTGTTCCAAGAAGAGCGGAGACTCTCCTGACCACCAATATCCCACATCAGAAAGTGGGTTTTCTTCACCACTATTTCCTCCACATTGCTGCCAATTGTAGGAGACGTGTGCACCACCTCATTCATTAAACTGCACAACAAAACGGGTTCAGATGAAACAAACTACACTGATGCAGTATTTCACATTAATTACCACACTGAAACCTCCTTTACTCATCAGTACAGTGTCTCCATCTATTGTTTTACTTTGCTGAATAAATACCACGCATGATATTGCATAATGAATAGATTGTAATGTTTAGTGTGTATTGTATGTTCAGGCAATTGTCTTATGTCAAAAAGCAGTAACTAGATAGGTGTGCAGGTGTGTGGCAATAAAGAGACTATTCTATTCAATTGTATGAATCAGACCCTTTACTAATTAAAATTTAAAAAAAATAAAGAGAGCAATAAAAGTCAAACAAAATATAAAAAAATAACAAAATATACATTACTCACAACTGATAAAGTATAGTGGTTTTCCCAGCGTTGTCCAGCCCCACAATAATCACCTTGTGTTCTACATAACAGAAATAGAAATACATATTACTGATTATGAGAATGGTCAAACCCATAATACACAATCCAACATCAAATGAAAAGCAAACAATTCTTCTCAGTAAACAAGGATAGAATATATGTGAATGCCAATAAAACGTAAAAATAATGGAATCCATTATTTACATGAAATACACGGAGACAATTTTAAGCCTCAGCTATAATGTTAACGTTGGGTCATCTCATTAGCTCGCTGTGCTCTTTCCTTTCATTCAGAGCTAGTTTGCTTCTGTTGGCCTCTCAGTTCTATTAACTGGAAGATAATTGGTCCAACAATCCCATAGCAATGCACAGCTCTGCCACAAAAGATGCACGCTTGCATAACTGAGGAAGATGCGATTAGATCAACTAGTAGTGATCCATCCTTTATCAGAGCAATGTGACGAAATTCTGACAGCCTGTGTGTGTATGTAAGACAGAAAAGTGAGCGCGTTTGGATTTTTTCCCACCTTTGAACTCCAATGTGAACTACAGGAAGCAGGACTGGATAACTCATGTCATCTCAAACAGCTCCACAAAGACACAGAATATTTCACAGCTATTACTTCCTCAATGACTGACCCCTATTTTACTTCTGTATGCCTCCAGCAAAAATGTCACAGGACAGAGTGAAGCCATAAAGAGTCACGGTTTCTCAAGACTACAGTTAACGCCACCCACAGATTCGGTGGAACTTTTTCAAAACAAACTAATTTAGCATGGTTCTAATTTAAGACTACTAGAGCTACTGCTCAAAGCTTTAGCTAAAGGACAAAAGCTATGCACATGATTTACAGGACCAATAGCTGTTAACACTATATTTAACTCATTTAATAATTAGACTGCAGACTATTTACAATATATTGCAAGAATTTCCATTTTGTAAATGACTGCAGGAACATTTGTGTATTAGAGAGTAACACTCAGTGTAATGAAGTGACTGGTCCTCTTCAGGACAGTAATCCAAGGAATTAGGAAACCGAATGAGATTACAAATCCAACAGGCAGAATTCCTTCTATGTCTAGAAAAGTAGACCAAAGAGTCATGCTACTTTCTCCTGGGAGCTCCTTTTGGACCTACTCGGCAACTAGCCCAGAGGACTGGCTAGCTCATTTGTAATGAACGCATCTAGCACTCACAAGAAAACCATAATTCAACAACAAATTAAATGTATAACCTTGTAGGAATGCAAACAGTTTGGTGTCAGAAAGTGCACGCAAGACTCCATATCAAAAATGCCCATTTCAGTGTATATAATGGGAGAAAACAATTTTTTATAAAATAAAAAATAACCAGGAAATACCAATCTGTTGTTTGCACACTTTGTCAATGCTCAACTTCTCAATTATAGAACAATAGTCAGAAAATATGCATTCAGGGTAAAATGCAGTTAGAAGAGTAACTTTCAGACACAATCTAGTGCGCTAAAATTAAAAACTCTGCAGTTTTCTCTGGGCACAGGCTGAACTGCCTGCTGAAACTAGCAAACAATGGAGAGGAAAACAGTTTCCTCAGGCTTTTGTTTGCCAGGTGGTCATGGCGTCTGTTTCTCTACACAAAAGCATTTTCAATTCAAATCAGTTTCTTTTATTGTCATTGCACAAGTTGAAGCTGATATCTGGCCCCTCTGTCCTCTAGACATCATGAGAGACATCTGTCACAGCAGCAGTGAAGACATACAGACATATGTTATAGAACAAACCCTATGAGTACAAATCAGATCCGAACAAATTAAACAAGAACACATGTAAGAGCTAGGAGCTGGACAATAGTTAGGCCAGTTGTAGGTAGCAAAATTCACGTTAGGGCAAGACACAACAGGCAAAACCATCGTTTTTTCATACACTGGTCAATTTTCAGATGTTGGGCTATTTTGCTTCCATAGCAAACAAGTGGATTTTGCAGAGGGTTTTATACATGGTTTCTTTTCTAGCTGTTGACAGTTTTTTCCTGATTTATGGAGTGATAAAAAGGGATATTCATAATGCCCCGAAATGTACATTTAATTAGAAAATTATTATTTTAGAAAATATGTAATACAAAAAAAATCTTAATGTATGAATCAAATGGCGGAAGTATGGTGGTTTGTTAGTTAACTTTTTTTTGTACTCTATCCACCTTGCCTTAAAACCTAGTTAGCTGCCAAACATAACAGTATTTTGGGCATCATAGTGGCATGGTATATTCAGTATTCATTCAGTGCCATGGTACTTATCAAAGTACCTGATAGCATCACAGCTGTACTTTTGGAGGAAAAATTGATAGGATCTGAGCCAGACTTTTTTATTTTATTTTTATAAAGCCTTTGTCTTAGCTTGGTTACTACCTACAATCTTCAGAAAGCACTTAATTCAAGAAGTGGACGATACTCAGTTTGCAGATCAGTTAGAAGACATTTTAAATGACCCATCTGTTACCTTTACCACTAAAAGATCATCTCATGTGTTAGATCTACCGGGAGAAGGTAACGGACCAGCAAACCGACTAACAAACCGTTACAATTACGAGGTGAAAACACGATCTGCTCTGGTTTTAAATATAGCGAGAATTAAAAAAAATAAAGCGAGACTGTGGTTTTCGTAGGTTAACATTAGCTCGACGCAGCGGATTTAAACGAGCTCACTAGCATCTATGTTAGCTCAGCTCCGCTGGATATCAGCCCGAGGCGGACAACAGTCAAAAACACTCACTACCAAGCGGCCACAACACAAGCTCTGACCTTGATTACAAAAGAAACTCCATAGTTTGGCGAAAATTAGACCCATTTCTCCTGGTGGGTGAGAGACCGTGTCCAGTGAGGCTGAGTTTAGCGGTGAGGCCTACAGCAGCTGTCCGTGAAGCCGTTATTTCTTCATAAACCCCATGCGGCTACGGGAACACAGCACATGCCTCCGTCTGTCCACGGTGTGTTCACGCACAGGTAAGCAGCTCCAGAGCACCTCTTCTTCTTTTGTGTGGTCAGATCAAGTGTGCGGCGGATACATCTCTCTCCAAACACAAGCCTCTTTACTTCCCAGATCGCTCTGACCTCATCCACATTTTCCTCATGGACAAAAAACACACATCCGCTCCCTTTGTCTGGTTACACGCGTGTAATAAATGCTCGGGAAGAGCTCAAGGGAGTAAACTTGAGGCACACAGAGCTGCGCGCGTGTGCGGTGCTGCTCCTGGATAAATAATAAGAGCTCACTCTCTCTTGTGGACACACACAGACACACACAGACACACACACACACACACACACACAC
>NW_015511590.1:0-1405 GCF_001515645.1 Sinocyclocheilus grahami | reverse complement strand
CACACTCACACACACACACACACACACACACACACACACACAATCCCCCATCAGTGTCAGGTTACACGTGTGAGGATCATGGCGTGATATATCCAGTCCACAAGTGTTAAATCTATAACGTGTTAGAAAGTTTATATTTAAAAAAAGAAATCTTAAAATTCAGTGTTGAACTCTGAATGTATTGAATACCAGAAAACGTTTGAAAACACACAATAATTATACGTTTCTATTCAAATTGACATGGACAGATCCTAAGCTAGATAGAAACGGTCCAGAAATCACACACGGATGACAATATGGTAGAGCCCATTGAATTTGGGGGGAGCTGGTTACTCATAATTTGAACCACAGCTTCCTTCCTGAAACACTGACTAAGTTCAGAATGGTCTACTGCCATACTACTTGTATGCAAGCTATGTTTGCAATACACAGCATATGCAGTACATACAATTTTAATCTAATATGTTAATGTTATGAAATTTTGGCAAATAAAAATAAATTCTTTAAGAATTTGAGCTTTGTATTTAATAAATTACAATGGCAAAAAACTCTCTCACTTAGCTTTTCACTAACTTCAACTCCACTAACTGGCACGACTTTTTAAAAAGTCAAAGCATAAGCATAAAACACTTCATTAACAGTGGTGACAGTGTTTTTCCAATGTTAAAACTATATAAGCTCAAACGCTTATCTATCTATCTATCTATCTATCTATCTATCTATCTATCTATCTATCTATCTATCTGCTTTGATGTTGATGCTATATGCTAGGTGGCGCATAAGGAACTATTTCAGTTGAGAAAGCTTGTTCTGTGTGGAGTGAAAGCTAAAAAAAAAATAGTAGTAAGCAGAGTTGCCAAGTCCGCGTATTATACGTGACTTTGGGCTTCTTTTTTTGTAAAGTTGCATGAAAAAAATCCCGGGTCGCGGTTTTTTGGTCTTATTTTTAAAAATATGATTACTTGTTAGGAAAACCTGACAAGCAACTTCGTTTCTTTTCATTTATGTTCACTGTATTCTCCAATGCATTGACTGACACTCTGTCTGCTCACAGTTAATAGCCAATCAGTGCAAAAATATAAGTGCTGTAGCATAATTTGTCAAATATTCTGCCCCCTCCGCACGCGCCTTCTTTTTGAACGTGATTTTTCTTCTATGAGGGATTGAATCCAAGCGATGATAGAAGTAGACGTAGAGGAGTGGGATGACTTTTTTCCTTTATAAGGCAGTCTAATTTTTTATTTTTACAATGCTTTGTAATGTATAAATTATCACGGGCTGTAAAAAACAAAACAAAACAACAAGTAGGCCTATACAAATACTAAGAGTAGATTTGGTTCGAATAGCCAATATTTTAGTGGGCTATACAGGTGCATCTCAATAAATTAGAATGTCGTGGAAAAGT
>NW_015511589.1:8908-9976 GCF_001515645.1 Sinocyclocheilus grahami | reverse complement strand
TTGGATCTGGTTGTTTTTATTAATTCCCCTGTTTAAAAAAAAAAAAGTGATGTCCTGCCCATTTCAACATGACATCACTTCCTCTGTTTAGGTCTACTACTTTACTGAAAACCTCAGTAGTTTTCCTCTGATATGAGCATCACACAACATGATTGGATTCAGTGTCATCTTCTTTCTGAGCTGGTTTACAGGTATTATGATTTTAGTGAAACGAATACATTTGCAGGGCCATGGAAGTATATTTTATGAAGGCTAAGAACATTGAAATGCATCAGTATTTGTACCTAACAGTATTTCTTTGGACTCTCAGGTCACCTGATTTGTGAGAAGGTGCATCAGTCCCCTTCAGATGTGCTGTGCAAACCCAAGGAGTCTGTCAGTCTTACCTGCAGACATACAATTACTAGCTATGACACAATATTGTGGTATCAGAGGTCACATGGAGATTCTAGCCTGAAACTGATCGGTTATGCACGATATAGCAGCATAAAGGAATTTGAGCCATCATATAAGGATCATTTTAATTTAACTGGAAATGGAGAAGAGGAGGTTACTTTAAAAATTCTCCAAGCAAGACAAGACCAGGACAGTGCAGAGTATTTCTGTGCAGCTTCTTATGCACAATGCCACAAATGTTGTCCTTCTATGACAAAAACCTTGCTCTAATCGTTAATGCATCACAGTACACCTGCATGAAACCACACTGATGAGTTTTAGAAAACATCATTGAAAAAGCTAATATGGAACACAGAGGAAAAAAGGCGCCACTATATATTGTATAAATTCTATATACTATATACAGTATAAGAGTCTTAAACTACTACAATGTGCTTATTGTTTAACTGTTACAATGCACTTTATTGTGCACAAACGTGTTTTTACATTGTACATTTATTTAAAAATACCTGTATGTAATTACACATGTAACTAATTTCTGTATTTACTGCACATTCAGAATTACTCTGTTGACCCCATAACCCACCCTTAAAACACCTCAATAGCAGCAAAAAGTGTTTTGCAATGCAATAGAACACAATATAGCATTTAATGTCTTTAAGACACCTATAA
>NW_015511589.1:0-1359 GCF_001515645.1 Sinocyclocheilus grahami | reverse complement strand
GTTCTCCTGTCATTCAGCAGTCTCCCAAACATCTTCTACAGACAGAGGAGGAAAAAGAGGCAAATATTTCTTGCCATCATGGTGACAGCAGCTACACATACCTCTACTGGTATCAACAAAAAAATTACCGTGGTTCTATGGAGCTTATTGGAATGCTCAGATATGGCGAACCTTCTCCAGAGGATACATTCAAACTTCGATTTGTCCTCTCAGGACATGCAACAAAAGATGCATTCCTGCTGATATCCAGTATATCTGCTGAGGACAGCGCAGTGTATTTCTGTGCAGCTAGTTTGCACAGCCATTCAATTCTCTATAAACTCTGTCAAATAACTGTTCACTTTGCACCTGTTTGATAATAAAAATGCCACAAGGTTTCTTGTATCTTCATGCCAAAACTGGCAATAAGAATATTTACAAGTAGAGGGCACTATTGAAAATGTGATGATTTTAGTATGCATCATCTGTTTAAATGTGAGCGTTAAAGGAGAGCAACATGCAGGCCTTCTTTACAGATGTATGCATTACTCTATATACTGTATATGCTGAGTGTGTTACTCATGGGGACAGAGTTTCAAGACAAACCGGGAACTTGTTCCAATCCAGTTTCATCTCTCTCTTCCTTCAATTTCCTGGCACTTCCAGCTTAGTGTGCATGTCTCGTCTGCATGACTTCTAAGCGTTCACATGCTTTACATTTCAAACAGTTCTGCATTGCATTTCACGTACTTTACATAAAGACAGAACTGAAACAGAGCAGAATTGACTTAATACATCTTCAAATGTATCTTAACACAGAACCTAGGACTAATGCATTTCGGAATATGAGTAAACCCCTAATTCTAAGTAATTCATACTGCCGTATTTGTGCGACATACATTTTTGATACCTCAAATTATGCAGTTTTTTTGCATAAAGGTGAGCTATTACTTTTCTGAAATGATCAAATGTGTAATTCTCGCATGCAGTCGATAAAACAGGATGGGGGAGAAAAAAAAATCCCATCTGCTTGCATTGGAGGAGGAACCAGAATACAGTAGCGACAATCACAGACACTGGGGAGTGGGCTCTGTTGACTTGGACCAATAACCAACCATCTAACATTTAGTTGGTTCCCTTCTGAGGCGAACAACAGTCTCAGACTCAAGATATGTAATATTTCAAAACCTTTTTTGACTGCGGAAGAAATTCTGTTGCTTGGTTAAATATTATAATCATGATCAGAGCAATCATTTTAACTGTAATCACTATTTACTGGTTACCAGGTAAGTGTTTCTAGTGCAATGCAGCCTTAATATACATTTATTGCTGTGCTCTCCTCACCCTCTTGTAGTTTGTGTGGTTTGTTCTCCTGTCATT
>NW_015511588.1:28660-29653 GCF_001515645.1 Sinocyclocheilus grahami | reverse complement strand
ACACACACACACACACACACACACACACACACACACACAGCACAGATGCCCTGAACAGAAGGGGCTCTGGTCTCTTTAATATTCTGCTTGGTAGGGCAGTGACAACAATACTGCCCACATTGCATTAGCTAGAAGCTCAAAGAAAAGTGCGTATGAAGAGAGGGAGGGTACTGCATTGGCATTGTGTGGTTTCATTTTACATCATTTGTTACCTTAGTTATTTTCTACAGCATTGTGACAACACAATACACATTTATACACCCCCTGCTTTGATAATACAGATGAAGATGATGTCTCGGGATGCACACTATACAATATCTGTACAAGAACAAGAAGATAATCCAAGAATATGTACCACTGCAGTACAATATCTGTTATCAGCCAAGGTTAGAGGGTAATCTGACACTTAGTTAATCTTTAAAAACACTAATAATTTAATAGCACTGTTAAATGTAATCTTTAGCAGATCTCAAAATGAATATCCATTTTGCATACTATGCATGTCTAAATTCACTTGTAGCATTTAAATGGACTGATTTGAGGTTTCCGTTTATTTCAAATTTATTTAGATAAAATAATATAGAATTTTAATATTAAGCTTTATTGGTCATAACTTTAAAAAGGTGCTGCAGATTCACCCAAAAATGAGCACTTACTCATTCTCCTGTCATTCCAAAACATCATATATGCATTTTTGCCATTGTAGAAGGTTTTAAGCTAATATTAACATTAACTGAATGCCACAAAATCCAATTTTGATATCATGAGCTCTTTAAAATAAGTAAAATAGAGTTATTCAGTTAAACCATAATGGCATAAGAGAGATAGGCCAATGGAGGAAAGAACAAGTGTTCCCGACTTCAGTTGATTTAATCTGAGCCGCAAGCACCTGCTTCATCACTCTGTGAGAATGACTCACTCTCCGAGTTCGCGTGACTCACTCAGATTATCAAAGTGCTGCAGGGACAGTTAAAACTCCACGACACCGTTGTT
>NW_015511588.1:23186-25964 GCF_001515645.1 Sinocyclocheilus grahami | reverse complement strand
GAGGTCTGACCGCATAACTGGGTGGGGTTTGGGTGGAGAGAGGGGTGGTAGAGAACACGCTGTGGTCCAAATAAAATTAAACCAATTGTAGAGCGAGAGAGTCAAAAGAGGACATGACCGTCTGGGGTCCGACTCCGAACAGCTGCTAGGTATCACAACGCGGGTCAGCACGCTCCACACCCCAGTGAGTGTTGTTTAACATTCCTGTCCATTTGTGTGCAAAGCTCCATCTGGATTACAGATCTAGATGGCTCATCTAAATAATAGGATGTAGCCAACAGATCGCAAATCACTCGTCAGATTTGGAAAGTTCACTGAGGCCATGAGCAAAAATGTCTTCATGCTAACAGTTGCACTTGAAATGGCAATGTAATAGCTAATAAACCAATAATACATTTACCTTAAATGTACTTGAAGATGCTTTGGATAAAAGCGTGTGCTAAATACGTAATATAAATTAGGGGTTATTGGATACACATTTTAGTGTTTCTTTCCAAGGTAACTCAAAAGCAACCTAATTAAATGGTCAAATTTGGGGCATCTAGATTGAAACCAGGGACCTTTTAATCTGCAGGCAAATGCTTAAGCTATACCCCTCATTTTTAATAAGGGATTAACATGATTCCAGACAAGCCCATAAACACCAACTGGTCTTGCTCTAGCAATTTTGACAGGAAGTCCAGTTAATGCGTGTGAATTTCAGAATGAAACCTCTCTTAGTAGTTAGAAACTACTCTGTTTCTAACAATAAACTGCAGGCTTCCCCTGACACTATGTCAAAAATGTTCAGTCCTATAGTAGTACAAGAAGTACTCACGTGGGATGCGGCTGGCTTGCCAGGGTGCTGAGTTTGTGACAAATCCGTGCTTTGAGGCCGTGACAATGACCCATGTTCCTGGCCGGTACAGGAACGTGACTGTGACAATCCCATCTCCTCCTGCAAGGCTGGATGCTAAGACCGTCTGGTTTCCACACACCTGAACTGTGGATTCCTTTAATGGTGACAGGTCGCTGTTGTCAAATACCTGGACTTTAATCAGCACCTCTGTGGAAGCAAGAATTCAAGGCATTTTAAGCACAATTCCTTTATAAAAGAAAATAATTTTAATACAGTTAGTTCTGAATATACTAACATAATTGAGAAAACGCCACTGTGGACCAGACTTTGTGCCACAAGCTACCCGAAACTACATCCGTGTATGGAAATAAAATGTTGTCAAGTCTCTTTTAACAACACATTCGCTGTTTATGTTAGGCACCTCTGGACCCAGTGGCCTACATTCAACAGATGAGACTACTATGTTTAGAACTGTTTGTCCTAACCCGAGATGTTAAGTACTCTGTTGTGTTTACATTAAAGAGTCGAAAACATGGAGTGCCTTTGAGCCCTTTCAGTGAGCCAGAATGTCTGCCACCATGTTCGATTGACACTGGGCAAATGCAGCAAATCTGTCTAGTTGAGGACATGTGCTTACTGTTCGAAATGGATGACCTGGTTCACCCCCCCCCCCCAGAACTTTTACAAGGGCACAGTCAGAGACATGTAAACAGGCCAAGAAGACAGCAAGTCTTTGCCCTGTTTTTTGGGGGGATCTGGGGACGTGAGGTTTCTTCTGGGCACATTAAATTAAATACATTTTACTATAAATACATTAAAACACAGTTTTTAAGTTTCAGTGACCATTTTGTTCTGTGAAAAATAAAAAAAAATTCTTAATAAGGGAAAATCATGTTTTCCCAACCAGAACTGTTTACCACTCCATTCATGCAATGCTTGCTTTGCATCCTGTTCACGCTCGCATGCTGCAGCGTATTTCAGAACCTCTCAATTTTTGATTCTAAATGGGTCAATTGATGCACGTTACCATGGATACTAGGGGATGTCAGCAGGCTAACTGTGGAAAAAAATGGGTCCCTGCATTTCCTGGTGAGGGGACACAAGTTTGCTTCAGAAAATAAGATCTTTTGAACCAGTCATGCGCTGCAGATCTAATCGCACACCGATGATGATAATATTCAAACAACCCATATGAATCACACAGAGGCAGAATCCACCTGCACGAACATAAAAGGTCATATTCCCTTATAGAACTGTTTGACTACCTTGTTTTCATAATATCATCCATAGTAAAACTCAGAGGAGCAAGAAGGACTAGAACAGAGAAGGACAATATCCAGAAAACAGCTGGCCTGAAAAGCGTTGTTCAGATGTTTTAAAGGGGTCATATAATGTAATTTCATTTTTTCCTTTCTCTTTGGAGTGTTACAAGCTCTTGGTTCATAAAGGAGATCTGTAAAGTTGCAAAGACTAAAGTCTCAAATCCAAAGAGATATTCTTTATAAAAGTTAAGAGTCAGCCACACCTACCTAAAATGGCTCGTTCGAACACGCCCCCACATATCTACCTCACTATGTGGGAAGATTTGCATAACGCCGCCCAAATGTTCACGCAAAGAAAGAAGGTGTAACTTTTATTCTCGCTGTAGTATTGTTGTTGCCGCTGCCGCCATTTCGTGAAGACGATGTGTGTTTCGTTGTGAAAGCGAAACTACTTTGTTTGGTCTTCCAAAAGAGGACGATATCCGCTTCGTCATGCCTAGAGCTGATCTGTGCTGGTCGCTGAGGGAATACATCAACTTAGTGCTGTGGATCGCCGGATCGGCTTTCACCGTTTTCACTGCTCCTTTTCCCGGGACCGCCGTTCTCGACCCCGCCGCCTCAGCTCACTCTTGCCCGGCTTCAGCTCACGCTAAGCCGGGGCTTTCGCTCACGCTAGGC
>NW_015511588.1:22111-22841 GCF_001515645.1 Sinocyclocheilus grahami | reverse complement strand
AGTTCTGACTCACGTAAGTACATTTTCTTTTATCATTTGCCACTGATGATTCAAACGCGAGTTTTGGGCAGTAGAGTAGCACTTGTTGTTTGTCATTTCTCCGATCACAAATGCAGACAGAGTTTTATGTTTACGCGGCGCGATGCAACGCAACGCGTAAAACGACAGTATAAGTCATTATAATCAGTAATTATGTCCCCACTGGATGCAAGAAATGCCTCGTTTGTAATGGTTTTTCATGTTTTTGAGTCATCGCTCCGGCCGGACACGGCATCAACACAGTATGGTGAGGGGCGTAACATTTCCATCTCACTCTTGAGGTATTCGGCCAATCACAACGCACTGGATAGCTGGCCAATCAGAGCACACCTCGCTTTTTCAGACCGATGAGCTTAGTAAAAATCGACGCGTTTCAGAAGGCGGGGCATAGAGGAGAAACAATAATGTACAGTATGTGGAAAATAATGTGTTTTTTTTTTACTTTAAACCGCATAAACACATTTCATTACACCAAATACACAAAATAATGTTTTTTTTTAGCAGCATCATATGACCCCTTTCAAAAAATATATACCTTTATAAATACACACACTAAAGGATTGTTAATACTTTAATTATTACTAAAGTAATACTTTTAATAAGCAAGGCAACATTAAAACGATTAAAAATTATAGTAAAGACAACAGTTACAAAAGATTTCTATTTCAAAAATACTATGCTTTTGAACTGT
>NW_015511588.1:19676-20341 GCF_001515645.1 Sinocyclocheilus grahami | reverse complement strand
ACTGAAAGGAGACCCCACAGCACTTTTGAGTGAAGTACTAAGGGGCATTTGCCAGAAATTTGCAAAGTCTCACTTCTAGATAATAAACATTTCCAACAACAAACATTTCAACTCTGCTGAAATGTCTTCTCTGCAATTTAGTAACGCTTAATGGACCATAAACATTTCAAATGCCACAACTATCAATATTAATCAATCAGTTTTGCTTTTTTTTTGCCTCCAAATGGTGTTGGTGCTGTTGCTAGAGCTTAACTGGAGGATTTGCAAATCTCTTCCTCTCTTTATCTCTTGTAAATGTGTTCCACTGCCAAACAATGACACCATCGGGTTTTAAATTAGAAAGCCTCATTGTTCAGGCAAGTGTAACGTCAATGTCGTCATTGTGAAACTGGGGAAAGATGGTAGAGTGGGGAAATTGTACAAGATAAATATCTACAAGTTACACCAAGGCAAAAAGGTGTAATTCATTCGTTGACAGGTGGTCCTGGTGTCACCGATGGTTGCAGACCACCCTGTTGTTTTTTGACAGGCAGATGATGTGTTAACAGCCAAGCAGGAATGTCTGCCTGTCCAAAACCACTGGGTTTCGCTGGGATGCTTACAAAGTCTCAGACATAAAAGCAGTGTAGCCTGTGAGGGCTGAATAAACACAGGCACTGATGTAT
>NW_015511588.1:0-418 GCF_001515645.1 Sinocyclocheilus grahami | reverse complement strand
TATTGTTTGAGCTGAAGGTGCAAATAATCCAGGAAACTTTTCTGCGACATAAAAGTTCTGAGCCTCAGCGGAAAAATTATCTCACAGAAAAACTTTTATTTTACCAGAACTAAATGTTTATTGAAAACTAAAACATAAATTTGGCAAATATAAATATTTATCTGCCTTTGAGTGGAAGGTTAAACTGAAGCCTACATTTTTCTACACTTTCCATGTTTAGTCCTGTCCAGTCGTCTCTTTAAAACAAACAGCACTTCATTATTTGCTTGTATTAAGGAGCGAAATCTCTTTCACTCACTCCTGAACACAGTGGCAGTCTGGAGCAGCGTTTCCCAGCAGGCTGACTGTCTATGTTATATAGGAAGCTGATGAGACTGAAAGGAGACCCCACAGCACTTTTGAGTGAAGTACTAAGGGG
>NW_015511587.1:9062-9979 GCF_001515645.1 Sinocyclocheilus grahami | reverse complement strand
TGATGATGATGATGGAGGAGATGAGAATAAGGCCCGGGGGAACTGGTCCAACAAAATGGATTTTATTCTGTCCATGGTGGGATATGCCGTGGGTTTGGGAAATGTGTGGAGATTCCCATATCTTGCTTTTCAGAATGGTGGAGGTGAGAGATAATTAAGGGACAGCATGCAAGAAAATATTAGGAAATATTTTTTTTGTTTTTACTAGAGATCGATTTGTATCGAGAACGAGTAGTTTAAAAGTCCGCAATGTCAACGTGTAATAACACACACACAGACGCTTTCGTTAGAGGCCATTTTATTTTCTGCTATAAAATGCAAAATTCGTTTTATGATTGCATGGAATTTATTTTAATGTACGAATTATAAAGACAACGAAAGATTATTATTAGGTAATATTTATACACATTCTAGCGTATAGATGTTATTTCATTTTAGCATTATATTTAATATGTATTGTGCTTGTTAGACATCATCTTATTGTTATATTATAAAATAATATTATGCACTATATTAGATGTTTATTTTAATTTAAAAAAAATGCAAAATCTAAAATTCAAACGTTAATAGGTTTATTGTTCGCATTACTCATGATTCATGAATTTTTTCAACAGTGGGTGTTCTCTCTGTTTGTAGGTGCGTTTTTGATACCTTACCTAATCATGTTAAGCCTCGCCGGAATACCTATATTTTTGTTGGAGGTGTCTTTGGGTCAGTTCGCCAGCCAAGGCCCGGTGTCAGTATGGAAAGCGATTCCAGCTCTACAAGGTAAACTGACGTTACTTTATTAATTGATCCGCCGTTATAATGAGCAATGTTTTTGCTAATGTGTTACATTAGTGTTTCCAGTGAAATGGTAATCGACTTTCCGCCTGCTTTAAGTGTAATTTCTATTATCTGGTTTCATTTTGTTATTA
>NW_015511587.1:4455-5140 GCF_001515645.1 Sinocyclocheilus grahami | reverse complement strand
CCCCATGATCACTGAGGTAGGACATTTACTCTTATTCCTAACTGCTAAAACTTTACCTTTATAGGACACTTTAATTAAAGCAGCTCTCTGGTAAACAATAAAAAAAACTAACAGGAAAGTAAATAGACTGCAATGGAATTCCAAAAGCAAATAATTGGAAAGGTCTAGAATGATTGTTAGTTAGTTTGTTTTTGTTTTTAATTAAAGTGATTCACTGGGCAATTTTTAGATTAGGACTCATCTATTTTTATTTTAAAGTGTGCATATGTGTGTGTTTTCACGCACAGAGTGGAATGTACATGCTTCAGCTGGTGGACACATTTGCAGCCTCTTACTCTCTGGTCATCATTGCCATATTCGAACTGATTGGAGTCTCATACATTTATGGTGAGTTTACGAAATTATGATAATTTGTCTTTAGACTTAGGGCTATAGTAATTTATTTTAGTGCACAGCAGGAATCAGATTTTTTGGTGATGAAAAAGAACATTACAGATAATTAAACAAACAAACAAGCAGGCAGCAATGAATAGGTTCAAGCTAAAAGGCATGCTAAGCCTGTAAGTTATTAGTTTGTGTAGGTTTTGATTAGTTTAGCAACATTCATTTATAAGATATATATAGTCGTTAAATAGTAATTAATATTTAATTGTTTAATTAAAGGGGTCATATGATGCGATTTCAT
>NW_015511587.1:0-285 GCF_001515645.1 Sinocyclocheilus grahami | reverse complement strand
TATATTTGAGCAAAGAATTTGTGATCAACCATTTAACCATTATCGTGCAGCCCTACATTACATAACCGATTCTCTATAAGATTTGTAAAAATGCACACTTTCAGAATATTATGCCATATTGACAATTTGAATTCTTATATATCTTATAATTAGTGTTCCGTTTCTAGCTATGTTCCATATCTAGTTGTGCTGATCAGTCAAAGCACTACAAAAAGCACTTTGATTAAACATTACATAAAATAAGTGTTTGTTCACCACCACAATGAAAAAAAGCCAAAAAAAAAA
>NW_015511586.1:9679-9988 GCF_001515645.1 Sinocyclocheilus grahami | reverse complement strand
CCGGAGGTGGAAAAGGTCAATGTGCAAGCAGAGGGGAAGAGGGCACGAGGTGAAGAAAGGGAGGCGCTAACTTACACCACTCCAGTTTGAAGGCAGGGCATGATGGGAAAGTAGTGAGCAGAGCTTGTTATAACCCGGGTGTGAAAACGCATGCGTACCCACTCGTGAACCGAACGACCTCAGCGTTCCCTGCAGGCACGATGCTATCTATGCCATAATAAAGAAGACCTTGAATGCATGTGTGCCGATCACCGCACACACACCTCCACCTCTCTGAATCCATTAGCTGTGCCAGTTGTGTGATTGGAG
>NW_015511586.1:7412-9193 GCF_001515645.1 Sinocyclocheilus grahami | reverse complement strand
TGTTCGCCTCACCCCGTTCCCTCTCAGACATCAAGCAGATCTTTTTCTCCTTCTTGATCACATCTCCTGCATCTTTATTTTCCTCCCTCCCATCCCATTTTTCAAGGTCAACTTGTGTCTTCCTCTCAAGCATCCCTCCATATTTCTCCGTCTTTCATCTCTGTCGTTCCTCTATTCATGCCTGTCTACCTGCATCTCTGTCCTGCATCTCAACTTTTCGATTCTTTTCACTTTCACTTCACTTTAGGGTTCATTCTTTTATCTTTTGTTAGCTTTACTCCTTTCATCCTCAGCCTGGCTAGCCCCTCTCTCTAAAACAGGAAGTGTGCCGTTAGGCTTCCATACAGCTAAGTGGCATGCGGTTCTCCTGGCCGCTCTCATCTCGTCGTCCTCCTCCCTTGAAATCTAGTTTTTCTACGCTTCAACACGGTTCCAAATCCAAGTTAGCCGCCTATCCATCTACTACCTACTTAGGAAACTACTTAGTGACTACCTTCGTAATCCACAAGAGTGCAGGAGACTTGATTCACAATTGATTCCAAAAGAGGGCAACAATCAGGTTCCTGAAGTAAAAATCCCATTGTTTTTCTTTTTCCATTGGGAATTTATTTTTAACCATAACTTATAATCCATTGAAGACAGACTTACTGTGAGCCATGAGGTTGCTGATAATGGTAAATGCTTTTGTTAAAGCCATTAGCCCACATTACTTCAATTTTTGTAAACAATCGTGTTTAACAGTGGAATTACTGGTGAGAAAATACATTACCCATGTTTCTGCAAGAAATTTCCTCCAATCAAGTCCATACGCTCTCAAACTATTTAAATATTTGTGTTTAATAAGAAAAAAAATCTACATCTTTAAAGCAGTAGTTTTATATTTATTGGATGTTTTTAATTAGATTGTCATTCGCAGTGCATTATGGGATTGTAGGTCTTTCCCTCTTGAGAACGTATGTGTCTTGTTGTACCTTTGTGTTTTTCTCTGATTTCATAATGTTTGTAACATAATGACTCACCTCGTATCTAATTGGTTTGGTTCATGCCTTGTAACTCTTGTAACAAAGACTTCTTAAAAAATCTCTATGGGAAAAATACTACCAGAACAACATGGCTGACAAAGTGGATGGGTACTGTTGTCCTCTAGCTAGAGTTTGACGATAACATGTCGCTAACACTTCAGTACTCTAATAGCGAACCATTACCAACAGAAAAACTGAAAGTCTGTCACAGTGCACACAAATATAGGCTCAAATAGTGAAAAGTTAATAGATTAAACTGTTTTTATAGATACTTTTCGGTACTGAATGACTTGAGTACCGTAAACATTCCTCTCAAGTTGTCCACCATCTTTTTCACTTAGCTTGTATACCAGGATTGCCTTATCTGTGAAGGATACCCTTGACGAAAAACACCTTAAAACAGTCAAAGTTGGTCTTAAAAGGTTTGAGATGGTCTCAAAGTTGCTGGACAACCAGCTGTTATCTCAGCTGAAAAGTGTCCAACAGACCATTTGACCATGCTGGGAGACCAACTAAGACCAATCAAGGCTGGTTTAAGATGTTTTTCCGCAGGGACATGCGACACCGATTTCTGTTTTGGCGAGATCACAGTATCCTAAAAGTCAATGCTGTAGCCCTGTTGACTGGAGCGTATGTATGATGCCTTCAAATGCTCAGCTCACTGGGTTTTCCTCTTGTATTCCCACTGGAACATCAACAAGCAATCATATGCACACAGTACTTAAAGTAATATCAGATTTATTTTCTATAAACTGTTTC
>NW_015511586.1:5331-6396 GCF_001515645.1 Sinocyclocheilus grahami | reverse complement strand
ACATACATGCACGTACACACACAAATATGTATATACACACACACACACAGTGCCTTGCTAAAATATTCATACCCCTTCATTTTTTTACCCCTTCATCAATTTTCCATATTTTATGTTGCTGCCTTGTTAAACAGCTTTAAGTTACTGTTTTCAAACAACAATCTATCATTTTACAGTTTTTTTATTTTTAATAAATTAGCGAAGTTGTTACAAGCCTGTTTCTTGCTCTGTCATTATGGTGTATGGAGTGTAGATTGATGTGAAAAAAAGTCATTTGTAAAGTAGAGTTGTACATTTGCAAAGTTTACCAGCCATGAAACTTTTCACGTTATTGTTATAAAAAAAAATGATTACAAAAGCACGTAAATAAGTAAATAATAAAATAACCAGTTGGTAGATTGGTTTCATTTTTTCATTGCCCTGCACAGATGATAGACTTCACTCATAAAATTCCCCCATTAGGACATTGAGGGGCAAAATAATCAAGAGAGTTGTAAATGGGTGACAGAGAAGAGCAAAGAGGTGGGAAAGAGGCAACGAAAGGACTGAAGAGGCCAGAAAGACAGATAAAGAAGAGTTGGCAATAAAATGAGGATGTACTGTAGAAGGTAGAAGGGGAAGAGAAAGAATAGACTGAAAAGTAAGAGAGAGAGGGACAGCAGGAGATGGCAAGGGAGCTAAAAAATGAGGTGAAAGGGGTGGAACAGAAAGAGATTTTAGAGCTGAGGTGGAGGAATTGCAGGGCATGAGAACAGAAGGGAAAGATAATAAAAGAATAAAGATGCAGGTGAAATGAGAAAAGGGGGAGGGATGGGAGGGAGAGAAACGGATGCAGAGGTGAGGGGGAGAGCCAATCTGCAAAAGGTGAACAGGTGGAGGAGAGAAAACCGAGAATGAGAGGAAGAGAGCATGCCAGGGGAGAAGAAAAGAAAGAAAAGAGCTCAGAGACAGAAAGAAGAGAAGATGAGTATGAGAGCAAGTATTGAGAAGCATTAGAGATGTGAAATATCCGCATTCTATATACAGTGTATATACACATACACACATATATATATATATATATAT
>NW_015511586.1:0-5321 GCF_001515645.1 Sinocyclocheilus grahami | reverse complement strand
TATATATATATATACACACATACATGTATAAAACCATTCTTTCTGGTCACCAAATTTGATTGGCTGATAACAGTGTGATATTCTAGTGACAACAGATCTCCAACCGTTTAACCATTTGTATTGATCCGCTTGTAGTATGTCTATCAGAAAGACTCAGAGAGAAGGTAAACGTTTACATGGTATTTATTCCATAAAGTGTTAATGGATGGTGGTGAGTGAGTTACAATAATTAGAAAATAGTTGTATAGAAAAATTCTTTGGCATAGGCCCCGTCCTTTGTCCAAATCTTGGGGACGCAGATTTGGCTGATCCTGGCTGAAGATGAAGGCAGGGGCGGAGCCTACCCCCTATGGATGGACAGGGCCAACCTGGTGGTGGTGAGGAGGATGGAGGGGAACGTCGGCGACATCAACAGAGAAAATGAAAGGGTTAAGTGCTTATATACTCCTGGTGTCAAGCAGTGATTGGTCAGACCTGTTAGTATGAATGAATGACGTGGCTTTGGAGTCTTCCTGACAGAATTTGCGCTGACGCTTCCATTTCTCAGAGTGTCATGGCGGATGCCCAGATCCACAATAATTAAAAAAAAAGAACTGTTTTTGTGTCACGAAATGTAGTTTTAAGACTTTAAGTGAGAATGTATTTGTATAGACTTTAAATATGCAGTTTGTTAATAACGATAACGTCTAATTGAAAATTGACTTTGACGTTTTCGGAGACGTGAGCTCTAGGGCATCAGCGGCCTTTCAAGGGCTCATGAACACACTAAGACAAGCCTCACCTCAGCCAGATCTTCTGGAATTTGCCGCTAGCTCTAATGTCTCTATTGTGGTTAAACATGAGATATAATTCATTTTGGGTTAATCTAACAGGCAGTCTTTGGTCCCATTAAAGGGGTCCTATTATGCTCTTTTACAAAGTCTTGATTTTGTTTTGGGGGTGTACTAGAACAGGCTCTCATACTAGGTTGTTCGAAAAACACATTATTTTTCACATATTTTACATTATTACAACACCTCTCTCCCCAGTCTGGCATGAACGGCTCGAATAGTTCCTGTATCAAATGAAAGCCCGCCTTCTGAAATACGAAATGTGCTGTGACTGGTTAGCTGGGCCAGTGTGTGTTGTGATTGGCTCCACTCAGCGCCTGGTCGGGAAATGTCATGCCACTTACCATAGCCGCCTGCGAGCTTAATTGCATCAAAATCAAATCAATTTGAGCTCGATTTAAACCCGGATGATTGTAACCACTCTAAGTTCGTCTGCCTTGGGAAAGCTAGCATGTCTCCGACATAGTGATAACACTCGTTGCCTTCTCTAGTGCAGCTCAACCAGGTCTCGTCCCATTCGTCGATATTTGTGATATCACAAATCCCGGAAAATATGCGTTGTAGTCCAAACGAGTCGTTTGTTGTAGTTTTTGAAAAGTGATTTCTGTTAAATAAAATATCTCTGTTTGAGTGGACTTTGAGCTTTGTAACTTTGCAGATCTTTTTTATGCTCAAACAGCAACATTACAGACTAACTCAAGCTGAAAAAGTGAAAAAGCATAATAGGGCCCCTTTAATTTATTATTTGTTCCAGAGAAAATAGTTTGGGCTGAGGGCAAAATCTCATCACATTATATTTTATGTAACAGAAACACAATGTATCATTAAGTTACTGGAGCACTGGAGGAGGGTCTCTCTCATTCTAGAGAGCATCTGATTGGACAAAAGCCTGTGTAGTACAACATGAGTCTTAAGTATTTTTATCCTATGAATAAACATTTTAGACACATTAAACGTTAATTTACTCAACTTATAGGAAAATACTAGCATATATTGATGTCTTTGACGCTAACAGAATATTAAAAAAAGAATATTATTTTGTGTATTTGGTGTAATGAAATGTTTATGCGGTTTAAGGTTCAAAAAACACATTATTTTCCACATACTGTACATTATTGTTTCTCCTCTATGCCCCGCCTTTCTGAAACGCGTAGATTTTTACAAAGCTCATCGGTCTGAAAAGCGAGGTGTGCTCTGATTGGCCAGCTATCTAGTGCGTTGTGATTGGCCGAATTCCTCAAGCATGTGACAGAAATATTATGCCCCTTACCATATGATACCGTGTCCCGACGCGACGAGACAAAAACATTAAAACCCATTATTAAGGAGGCATTTGTTGCATCCAGTGGGGACATAATTACTGATTATAATGACTTATACTGTCTTTTTACTCGTTGCGTTGCATCGCGCCGCGTAAACATAAAACCATGTCTGCATTTGTGATCAGAGAAACGACAATTAACAATCACTACTCTATACTGCTCAAAACTCGCGTTTGAATCGTCAGTGGCAAATCCTTTAAATATGAAAGAGTACTTGCAGGCTGTGAACACCGGCATTGTAGGCTACTCTCCCAGGAAACAGTCCTCGTCCTCCGTAAAATGCACTGCACACATCTGGATATTTGGGTTAAACTGTTCTGGAACAGTGTTGTAAATACAACTTAACCACTGATTTCTAGTCGTGTCCTCTTCTGGAAGACCAAACAAAGTAGTTTCGCTTTCACAACGAAACACACAGTGTCTCCACGACATGGCGGCGGCAACAACAATACTACAGCGAGAATCAAAGTTATGGCTTCTTTCTTTGCTTATACATTTGGGCGGTGTTATGCAAATCTTCCCACACAGTGATGTAGACATGTGGGGGCGTGTTTAAACGAGGTGTATTAGGAGGGCGTGGATGAGTCTTAACTTTTATAAAGAATATCTCTTTGGGTTTGAGACTTTAGTCTTTAAAACTTTAGGGATCTTATCTATTCACAAACAGCATGTAACACTCCCAAAGAGAAAGGAAAACTTGAAATCCCATCATATGACCCCTTTAACAGCACATGTTAGATTGAGTGGCTGTAAGCACGTAACGATAACAGACCCCGAGTGGTGTGCTTTCAAGCATAAATATGAGCTGCTAAAGTACATTACTTGAAAAAAGTTTGAACAACCTTTAAAAATGCTACTTAGCAATGCATAATAAACTAATTATGCTTGATATATATACGTGATGCCTAACCTCACTTGTAGCGTGATAAATTACAGATTCATATAGTGTTAGATTTATATCCTTGTGAAAACGGATATCGGTGCATCTCTAAAAACGCAGGTTTGATTGTGGAGATGAGTGAAGGAACAACAGCTCATCTGCATGACAAAGATGAAAATAAGAACAAAGACAAGAGGGAGAGAGAGATAAAAAGTATGCAGGTGGGCACACGTACGTGAACGCCGCACTTCCTCCATTATTCCGCCAGCTGGATGCCGCGTCGCCAGGGGCCTCGAGGAGCTGGACGGCGAGGCTCATTTGAGTGCCATTAGAGGCAGCCGGTCGTACACTTACACTAACACTGAACATGGAGAATGAGGGTGGAAGCGGAGGGGAGGAGAGAGCACTTAAAGAAACGGAAAGAGACGGGAATTGTTATAGCATATTTACTCGCAGTCATCAATTCACTCTCCTCATTAGCCCGGCACAGGTCTGATCACTTTGCTAGAATTGATTCAGAACGGGTGAAGTTGTTTGCCCGCCGCTCCGTCTAAAAGAGACGACAGTGTACAATTACCTTACAAGCATGTAAACAAGCCACACGAACGCGGTGAGGGAGAATGCGAGGGGCCACGCTTTTGTGGGGCCCGACTGTGTCTAATGTGTGCGTGCGTGCGAGGTCGTGTTTGGACAAATGTATTCCCTACGCAGCGGGAGCGAGGCATTGATTTTCCCATATTGCCACACGTCAGGGCCACAAAGAAAGCCACTGCCACCGTAATTACAGCGTGCCAACTGCAAATTCCCCAGACCAGCGCGCTCGCTTCCAAATCAAAGACTGCATTTCCCACAATTCCCTAGTAGATTCAGACTAGAGGAGTGAGAAGTAATTTGCTTAAAGGATTAACTCTGCCAAAAATGAAAAACCGTTATTTCATACGAAACCTGTTTGACCTTCTGAGAAACACAAAATGAGATTAAAAAGAAAAAAAATGCAGGTCATTCTTTCCATGCAGTTAAAATGAAGGAAGACTGAGGCTTCAAAGATTCAAAAAGGACTCATAAAAATCCTCTATATGGCTCGTATGCAATCATGAAGTCATTCAATAGCTTTGAGTGAAAGTGTGAATTTAAGGCATTATTCACTCTCCTCAAGTGAGCGGTTAATCACTGTGACTGAATCATTGAGTCAGTGAGTTGAACTCCACAAAATGAATCAGTTTAGAAGAGTGAGAAGTCATGTGCTTAAAGGATTATTCATGCTTTACTCACTCTTGTCATTTTAAACCTCTACAACCTTCCGTGAAACACAAAATAGGATATTTTAATAACAATGGCCACCAATTTCCATACACTTACAATAAATCAGATTCAAACGCAACATGCAAAAATAATAGAAGTAGTCCACATTACTTGAACACTATATTTCATATCTTCTAAAGCCATACAATTGCTCTGCGTAATAAACAGGCCAACATTTTATTCATTCATTGAAAATCCTCCAGTGAAACTCTTGTGCCTGGTTCATTAAGTCATTGAGTTGAATCCAAGAACCAAATCAGTTTGATTCACTGAATAAATCTTTCAGATCAGTTCTCTGAACTGGATCAAATGTTTCCTTGAAAATATACAAAACATCATTTTCTTTACAAGTCAGATTCACAAATGTCTGTTCCTCACAAATGAATTGTATGGCTTCAGAACACACGGGAAAAAATCATCTAAAGCACTTTTTGGTTAGGCTAAAATGTAATTTAATATTTACGGATAACCATCACCTGACTGGTTCATTAAGTCAGTGAGTTGAACTCAAGAACCGAATCAGTTCAATTCACTCAATGAATCAATCAGATCAGTTCTCTGAACTGGATCAAATGATTCTTTAAAAACAACATACAAAAAAATCCTTATCTTCAGAAATGTCTGTTTCTCACAAATGAATTGTATGACTTTAAAAGACCTAGAAAAAAAAATCATAGGAACCACTTTTATGGTTAACAAAATTTAATTCGTTATTGATAATCGTCACCTCCAGTGAAACTTCGGTTCATTAAGTCAGTGAGTTGAACTCAAGAACCTAATCAGTTCAATTCACTAAATGAATCTTTCAGCTCAGTTTTGTGACCTGGACTAAATGACTTTTTTAAAACATACAAAAAAATCATTTTGTTCACAAGTCAGACTCACAAATGTCTGTTTCTCACAAATGCATCGTATCACTTCAGAAGAACCAGGGGGAAAAATCATCATACACTCTTAAAAATAAAGGTTCTTCACGATGCCATAGAA
>NW_015511585.1:8645-9981 GCF_001515645.1 Sinocyclocheilus grahami | reverse complement strand
GTGTTTCATACCACGTTTGGCAGGACAACTCTGAGCACATCTTTGATGGTCGTCTGAAGGCTGCTGACATCAACAACGGAGGCCAACTGCAGCAATGCATCCTGGGAAAATAAAAACACAGACACTCAGATAAATAAACAAATAAATCATTTATATTGTCCGCGCACCATCCGAAGGGTCAAAGGTTAATGAATCCTCTGGAAATACAGCTATGATGAGTTTAACCCGAGCCTCTGCAAATGTCACACCATTAAGGAAATGAATGTTGTTGTCTTGCGTTTTCTGTCTTTGAAGCCTCTGGCACGTGCATGATCACTCATCTCTCTTTGAAACAGTTTGACCTTTGACCTCCAGCACGCTGACCTCGTCAGCACGTCCACTTAACCCGGGAAATCAGAGCCATTAACCGGCGACGAGAGCGAGACACAGAGAAAGAAACGCTTTTAGCAAATAAGCATTGAACGCATCAGTGGATTCAATGCTGCAAACTAACGAACTAAAGTTAACGATGCTATAAACTTGACCGTCAGCAAGACTTCACTGTAACATGAAATGGTTCCAAAAAGCCTCACAACACTCATCAGAATGACTCATTTCAAGCAAATCACTTCAGTCGGTTTATTTCAACGAACTGACTCAGATTCATCTGAATCTACTCGACTCATAAATGATTCAAACGGAGTTTGTTCTTGCAATGCAATAAATATTGTAAGCACAAACACACACAGCACACTAACATTAGTTTAAAAAGTATTTTTTAAATTACTACTACTGCTTTCAATATTTAATGGTGGTTTGGTATGTTTAAATTTTATAAAATTTTTGATCAGCCAGTGTTGTTATTGTTAACTAAAACTATAACCGATTGTTTCTGCTAAATGAATCAAGCTAAATAAAAATGTAAAAAAGAATGGAATTTAGAAATGTTGCATTGGAAACTAAGTGAAGTAAGTTGGAAGCACTAAAATTATTAAAACCAAAATGAAGATGGAAATGTAAAATAAAAATGGCTTTAACGACTGATGTTGTCACTTGAACTGGGGTCTTCATGTTTAGTGTCAGGAAAATGGATAAAAGCAGATGCAAAGACAGATCAGGCTGTTTATTTAGACGGATATTGCAGCACTAAACAGACTAGATTAGTTAGCTGCTTTTGTATTAGAAGCTTTTAGAGTAGTTAACTGTAGTCTGAGTTTACCTCAACTAGTTTAAATTACGAGGAGATTTTTGTAGCAGGGTATAAAAATAAAATTGAATTTAAAAATGAACAAAAACTATGATACTAAAATCACACTGGCTTGTAGTTAAACATCAGTTTTAAAGCAGATTCATGCCA
>NW_015511585.1:6695-7035 GCF_001515645.1 Sinocyclocheilus grahami | reverse complement strand
ACCGTATTTTTAATCACCTTTTTGCTTGACAAATGAACACTTATTCTCTGATGTGCTCGTGTTTCTCTGCTCTGCTCTCGTTCTCTCTCACACAGACTCATTCATCCCAGCGTACATCTTTCCTTCAGGGCATCATACGGATCTCTGCCTCTGATATACAGCCATCCGCTCGTTCTGTGTTAGAAATGTCAAGAGCCTCAGAGAGACTTTTATCATCAAACCCCATCAGCCCCTGTGACATGTTAACATCCCCCCATCTTTACCTTTACCTCTTTCTCTCTGACGACGAACCAGGACACACACACACACACACTCTCACACTCACACTCACACACACACA
>NW_015511585.1:4417-5260 GCF_001515645.1 Sinocyclocheilus grahami | reverse complement strand
TGTTAGTTAAAAACATTTGTGTTTTGCCTTGAGTGCGTTTCCTAAAGGTGAAGAATGTTTACTAAAGGTATTTGAGTGTGTTTGTATTTCAGTATCCTCTCAAATAAAATCCCTCTAATCTTTTTAATCCAGTGTGTGACACTCTAAATAACTTTCCTTTCTTCCAGATGCGGGATAAATCTCTCGCCCGGCAGCAGAGCATGATGGGAGTTTAAGACGACACTGATCTCTGTGTGCGGTCTAAGAGCTTTATTACCCACAAGTCCTCTGGGGCCGAGGTCAACTTGTCTTATTTTTAAGCAAAAGCATAAAATCAGGGGCACAGCGAGACCTTTAACATTTAAATAGTGCAGCGCTTCATAAATCCTGCTGCTTAAAATATCAGCCGGATATTAACAACACACCAGAATGAAATCCAACACTTTACTAGAAATATGCAAATACAATGCATTTTTAAAGTACTGAAATGCCTTATAATACACTTTATGTATATTCGCATGAACAATCAATATATTCTAATACTTCATATATTATTCATAGCTTCACCTTTAAACCAAATTTTATATGCTTTGTCATAAAAAAGGTAGATAGTCCTGGATGCTAAATGCTTAATCCTATATTTCAGTAAATTAATCACTTTATACTGTAATTTAAAAAAAAGAAAAAGAAAAAATGTTACTACATCTGTGCATACATAATGAGAATGATTCATTTATAAAGCTGAATTCCAATTTCCACATACATGATAAAGTGTATGTACATTAAATTAGCATATATATTACGCTCATGCATCAAACTGCGAATATTCTGCCTGAACGACAGAACATGTGATGAGTTACTGTT
>NW_015511585.1:0-491 GCF_001515645.1 Sinocyclocheilus grahami | reverse complement strand
AGCATCATTACAGCGGACAGACGCCTCTGTGCCACAGCATACATGACTGCTTTTCTGCTCCAGGGTCACATATAAAGGTGATTATAAATGCGATTTTATACATCAGCTTCACTAACTGTATTGCTTTCTTCTGTTCTAACAGTGTAGCTTGACTCGTGATGGAATTTGGTGGTTGTTCTCTGCGGCCGGTCGGCGTTCAGAGGTTCTGGTTGTTATTCCAACAGCGCTGCCTCCCCAGTCGCCATAGAAACACTGGAGACACATGCACTGTAGAATACAGCCAGACCAAACTACAGCCGCACTACTGACACCAATCAGGCACAGTCCAAATACTGACATGTTCAACTACAGCCCGACTACCGACGCGGTACACCTTAACGCCTGATGAAAATTCAACTACAGCCAAACAAATTAAATTATTCACGTACAGCATGACTACTGACATGTTAAACTACAGCCCATATGTCTGGACTTCTGATGAAATTAAACTA
>NW_015511584.1:9726-9999 GCF_001515645.1 Sinocyclocheilus grahami | reverse complement strand
ATTTGGCCGAAAATAGCAAAAAAAGCTCTTTCGGTGTTCGGCCGAATAAGCAAAAAGACCGAATAAATTGTACTGAACAATGATGTGACGCTATCAAATAGAGGCGTGCACTAATGCAGCAAACATGACGGCAGTGTGCAAGCATTTAAAACTGTCAGAGAAAGATGCAAAAATTATTACAAGCACCGACAACAAGAGACCGTTTAGTGCTGCATCACATGTCTCCGGTGAGAAGAGGAAGGGGTGGTTGTTGCTGGTTACTGTATGATGATT
>NW_015511584.1:9073-9716 GCF_001515645.1 Sinocyclocheilus grahami | reverse complement strand
TGTCAGCGCTAGAGAGACCGGGTCCCCAAGGCTTTAACACATGGACTGAGCTTCAGTAGTGCCTTTGTATTTACGACTCCATTAAGCACAAGGACATGACAGCATGTTAATATGGCTGTCCTTTGACTCTGCTCATCCTGATTTATATGGTGGGCGCTGTAGTTATTCAGGGCGCTAACAGAGTCACACCGACAAAAACCCTTGTAATAGGTTAAGGCAAAAATGGATGACATCCAGTCAATGCTAACAATTCTTGATGCCTAAAGGAAGACTATTAATACTGGCCTCCTGCGTGCGGCACATCTGCCTGTACATGCTAACACATTAATCGATTAGCTTCAGTAAGATCATTATCTACAACAATCTATTAACATCTCTATCCATGTTCCTTGAAACAGCATGAGCTGGACATCCACGGATAGCATTGATCTCATTAAAAATGGCATTGTATGCAAAGGTTATTTTGTTTCTTGTGAATGTTAAAAACCCATGATGGCCTAGTGCTAATTCTACAGCTTCCTTTTTTGGAGAACAAATCTATCAATCAATCAATAATAACTAGGGGTGTGCCATATCATACAGTCCACGATAACACCGGATACATTTTTACATGATAAAAAAGTGTCATATCGCGATATCAATG
>NW_015511584.1:7293-7524 GCF_001515645.1 Sinocyclocheilus grahami | reverse complement strand
ATATCGCCCACCCCTAATCATAACCCTTACTAACCCAGCAATAATATTATGGTAACTCCCCCATTCCTTCACTGAACCCTGAGCCTTAAGCCCAAAGTATACTTCTGCTGTCTGTGCACTGTCCGCGTGATGCAATTTTCAACATCAGAAGTGTCCGTAGACGTGCAGCCAATTTTTGTGCCTGCTTACAACAGTGTAGGCGTGAGGTGAATGTTGAGACAGAACAAGTCT
>NW_015511584.1:3730-4761 GCF_001515645.1 Sinocyclocheilus grahami | reverse complement strand
AAAATAAAGTGTGACAATAATAATAATAATAATAATAATAATAATTTCCAGTTTAAAATGCAAATTGCAAATTCTTTAAAAATTTATATTTGTATGAATGTTGGTTTAATATGGTTTAGAAAAACATTACATTTTTACATTTCATTATTTTCAAATAAGGTAAAAGGTATTTATTTATTTGTATTTATTTATTTTTACGAAGTCAGTTCAGTTCAAATATCATGAATTATTAATTTATCAATATAATTAAATGTTTTGGAGGGATACACCACACAACATTTTACAACGTGAAATAATTTTCCCTTCAAAATGTCAAATAATAAAATATAACAAACTAACAGTAAGCTGAACATGTAAATTACAAGTAAATTTAGTTGAAAGTTGAAAGGTTTCTGTGTCTAATCTCAGTGTGCTTTCAAAACCTAAAAAGAACTGCAATATGGGACATATCATTACACCAGTATTATGATAATACTCTAATAAATTATCTACAGCATATGAAGATCTGATTTCTATCTCCTTTCTCTATATATCACTGTTATCAGAAAATGAAGATTTCTTTGTCAGTGGGGAGCTAATCTAGTGTGATAAAGCAAGGGACTTCTGAATGAATGCTATAAATACCACTTGCCTCTGATATGAGGCATATTAGACATAAACTGAGGGAGCGATCATGAATCTCAGCGTACAATCCCATGATTCAGCGCAGCTTCCAGAAAAATTGACCTCAGTCATTAGCCACCTGGTGCTAACTCTTCCTATGTAATTAACTACAGTTCATTTGCCCATTTTGTTTTCCTCACCTACTCTGGGATACTTTCCACATTCCCTCCCACTGCTCAAGTAATTGAATGTGTTGCAGTTGTAATGGGCAGGAATACAAAGCATTTTATCGGAATTAGCCATGGATCCAACCTAGAGAAAATATATCTGTTTATTATTTAATCATAATCTGAAAGTAGAAGCTAAACCGAAATTGTAAATTATCATATCATAATCATGATATTAGCCACATTAGTGATTTTAGTTTG
>NW_015511584.1:3128-3720 GCF_001515645.1 Sinocyclocheilus grahami | reverse complement strand
GTTGTTCTTCTGTGCGACTCAACAGCTCAGAGGGGCCGTGTGCAGATTAAGAGAAAATTAAGTCATCCTTCGCAGAACACAAGCCCTACATCAGCAGCGTGGGAGCCCTCTTGCCCTACTCCCCGAGGATGAGTTCGGCAGGTTTTGAAGGTGGCTGTGATGTCTGGAACCACCACTGAAGCCCAGTCACGGCACCCAAGAGACTCTCCAAAGATTCGCTTCAGAGGCTGTCCAAATCAAGTGCATTTCACGGAGCCACAGAGAAGTACAAACTAATCAAAACTGTTGCCATTCTAGATGGCTGGTTTTCCTATCTGCACGACTGTACAGTTTTAATCCATCAAGTATTTGTTGCTTCAGTGTAGGAACTTCTGAGTCAACTTTTTCACTTCACTTGAATTGAGTTTATAATTGAATACTTGGATGGTTCCAAGTGACAGATCACAATCAACCTTGGGAATGGGATTTTCTTGATGATTGTAATGTTGCTTAATGGGCCAAATAATAATATTTATGGTAACATTTTAGTATAGGGACCAATTCTCAGTATTAACTAGTTGCTTAATAGCATGCCTATTATTAACATATTGGC
>NW_015511584.1:0-1460 GCF_001515645.1 Sinocyclocheilus grahami | reverse complement strand
ACAGTCCTCGTTCATTTTTCACTGCAAAACATACTCATTTGTGTTCCACAGAAGCAAGAAACCCATTTGTGTTTTAAGCAACATAAAGGTGAGCAAGTGATGACAGAATTTCCATTTCTGCGTAAACTATTCCTTTAACAAAGATTTATGTGGCTTTTAGTCCCTGCGGGAGTCCCTTTGTCTGGGTAACAAATGGATAGAGTCACCTAAAAAACACTAATAAAATACCTTTGCTAAGATGAATGTGCTCTTCACAGTGGCACAAGTTACTCCTCCCACAAAAAAGGCTCATTTTAAAAGCAGAGGAGATAACAAAAATTGTAGGTTGCTGCATGAATCATCTGAACAGCAGTAGAGGCAGCTTAACATTTGAGCTACTGGTAAAAGACCAAGGATCAACACTGATAAAACCTATCTTGATGCACATTAGCTGATAACTCATGTCTTCTTCTAATTTAACCCCTGCCTAATTTAACTCTGGTGTAATCGATCCTCTCATTATGACAGATCTAAAGTTTGGTTTCGTCCACATCCAACGTGCTGTTGAGAAAGGAGGTGTCACCGTGTCACCCCCCTTCTGCCTAAAGACCAATTAAGCCATCGATTTTCCTTTTTGTACCTCAACTGCTATTGATTGCACTGTGTCGTCTAAAATTACCTGAGCTAACATCGTATCCATTTCCACAAGCCAGTCTGACACAGAAAGCTGCCCTTCCTATTCACATACACATATATAAGCACATGCAGGAATCATGTAGCATTGTGTTCCACATTTCACTGGGTGGCTGATGTATGCGACAAACACAGAGCCTGAAAGCTGCAGGGTGCTTTAAAATGCTGCTGTATAATAAGACACAGCTGAGGTATATAAAGCACACATCAGTCATACAGAAACAACTGCGAGCTGTGTGTATTAAGCATTGGTATTGCTGTACAACGCTTGCTCTTGCAGCTTAACTGAAGGTCTGGATCATTTAACTGAAGGAAATATAACTTCATATGCTGATTTTTCTCAGGTGCTGTTATCTACTAATGAATCCCAACTTCACTGCTTATTAAAAGTGGAGGTAAAATGCAATCCGTTCTGATTTTTTTTTATCTCCTGCAGACAATCTTCTTGATATATTCACTGTGATGCCATTGTGTGACTTCCAGCACTATGCACACATGAAGACACTGCAGTGTTTAGTTAGGAGCAGAACCACATGGAATCAGTGCCTGCAGAACTCCACAGAAGCTCAGCGGATTTGGAGGGAACTGGAATGTTTGTCATTCGCAAAGTTCTACACATTCCCCACTCTTGGTTAATTTCATTATGCTTTTAGAATATAGTAATCTCAGATGTGTTTATTTATTTTTTATCAAGTTTGAAATCTTTCTGCAGATTTCTTCCCAAAAATAAGTATACAAATATTAATAAATTTTAAAGGGGTCATATGATGCTGCTAAAAAGAACATTA
>NW_015511583.1:24474-24761 GCF_001515645.1 Sinocyclocheilus grahami | reverse complement strand
CGCTAATTGCTCTGTACTGTTGTTTATTGTTAAAGACACAGTTTACGAACATGACGAGAAAATTGACACCAAAGCAGGAGAATCCAGCGTTGTTCAACCGGTCTGAGCACATGAATCTTTTTTTGAATCACTCTCGGTCATTATGAATCATTTTGAATCATTTTTTTAATGTTATGAGTCATTATGAATCATTTTGAACAATTTTTAATTATGTATGATTATGAATCAATTTTGAGTCATTATGAGTCATTATGTATAATTTTGAATCTTTTTTTATATTATGAATA
>NW_015511583.1:22360-22757 GCF_001515645.1 Sinocyclocheilus grahami | reverse complement strand
AGGTTGTTTCAAAGCTGTATGAGTTTCTTTTTGATGTTGACACAAAAGAAGATATTTTGACCAAACAGTCGCTGGTAGCCACTGACTTCTATAGTTTAGGAAACAATATGGAAGTCAATGGCTACCGAGTTTAAGAGTCATGGAGACACAGATGAAGTAATGGAGACGGTGGATATTTTGAGCTATTTAAAACTCTCCTTAATGGTTAAAGTTTAATTGAGGAAGGATGAGCTCATCCCAGCCATCAGCTCATCGATGAGATCATCGCAGCCTTTTCATGTTTTGTCAGAGACTCCTTATTTAATGCAGCTCTCACGAGCCATCTGCTTCTCTTTCTACAACAATCTCCATATAAAGAGTCTCTTTAATGTCTCATGTGTTTCTCCTAAACAGCAGC
>NW_015511583.1:9274-9990 GCF_001515645.1 Sinocyclocheilus grahami | reverse complement strand
ATATTTTTGTGGAAACTGTGATGCATTTTATTTTTAAGGATTCAAAGATGAACAGAAAGTAAAAAAAACAGCATTTATTTGAAATAGAAATTACAGACATGATAAATGTCTGTCCCTTTTGATCAATTTAATGCATCCTTGCTGAACAAAAGTCTATTTTAATGTAGTAAAAATGTATTTGAAAAACTATTTTAATATTGATTATTATTTATGTCCATTATATTAAGGATTGGCTCTCCATCACTTATTAAAAAGTCATATTTTTCAAACACTAGTTAAAACATAAACAATTACTTTGTTGTTGGCAATTTCACATGAATTATTGTTTCGGCACAATATCCTAAATTTCTGCATTTGTTGTTTTGTGTCAGTCTAAGTAAGCCTTTAAAACAGTAAATATAGTTAGTGATTTAAATTTAGTGTGATCAGATATCTGTGTTTGTCATTAGTGCTGATTATTTCAAGCTTTAATATCTCACTTGTGTTGATTTTAACGCACTTGTGTGTTTCTACCGCTGCAGTGTTATTTTTACAGCGGGGTTGTGTGTCTGATTTGTTTGTTGTGGGTGTTGTTGTTGAGCTGCAGTGTTTGTTTTCTCAGCGTATTTTCCAGGTAATGGCTGCCTACATGATCTGTGCTTGTAATAAACGCTGTAGGATCTGCTGTGACGCACAGGTGTGTGTGTGCATGTGTGCGTGTGTGTGTGAGTGTGTGC
>NW_015511583.1:7144-7644 GCF_001515645.1 Sinocyclocheilus grahami | reverse complement strand
TGCGTGTGTGTGTGTGTGCATGTGTGTGTGTGTGTGTGTGTGTGTTTGTGAAGGGTGGCTGGTGTCGAAATAACTCTAAACAAACACACTGATCACAGCTGAGACCCTGCGGAGCATCTCACACTCAGAGAACACACACCCAAAAATACAAAAACAAAGAAGGACAAAAACAAAAGAGAGAGGGATGTCGCTAAGCTACGTTTGCTCTTAGAGTGAAATTCATAAAACTACAAAAGTTTAGGGTTGGTAAGATTTTTGAAAGAAGTCTCTTGTAAGGGAAACGGGTCAGTTTAGCTCAAAGGGAATTATTTTTGATTTTATGGGGAATTTGGACAGGTTTTACGGCTGATCACTGAGTCGGCCAGCGACAACATCAACTCTGCATGGATATTAATATCCAAAATACAGTGAAAACGCTATTTATAAGCACAGTAACAAGATCGGCAGTTTAGGAGGACATTAACTTGTAAGCACAAAACACAAGATACTTATCTTTTCAA
>NW_015511583.1:4700-6428 GCF_001515645.1 Sinocyclocheilus grahami | reverse complement strand
TGTAATAAAATAAAATTTATTTAATTTAATAAAAAAAATTAATTAAATTAAATTTAAATTAAAAAAAATGCACATACAGTTTTATGGTCAGTTAAAAAAAAAAAAAAAAGAATAGTAGGCCCAGCTTGTTTCTATGATATCAATGTAAATATCTTCTCGATAGGTCTGTTCACTCTCCAGGTATCTCAGACCTTGCCTTGGTTTTTACCTGAGATGTCACATTGTATGATGGGTCTAGCAGCAGTCGTAAAAGACGTTTGGTTTCATTCAGACTCCAGACAGCAGGTTTGTTCTGTCCGCTGGCAGATGTTCACCTGAGGAGCAGTTGAGGGAGTGTTGTGTGGTTCTGCGTGTGTTTTGGAGGCAGACTGTAGAGCCTCTCAGCAGGACCAGGCCCGAGCAGATGGAGACGTTTGAGCTTCATTGTTCCTGAGTGGAGAATAAACCCGGTCCTGAGGCTGCGAGAGGCTCGGATACTCAATGACACGGCTGCCCTGAGGTGACACACATGCTCTAGATCTCTGACAGACTGTTCACTATCACACTGAAGTCATTAAAGCTGTGCGCTGAAGCTCAGTCTCAGGTGCTGCTGCATCAACACAAGCATCCTCACACCGAGTCTCATCTGATGCTTATAGTGAGGAGCATATCCTACACCTTTAATCCTTTAATACTACATTAAAGTCATAACGAGAGCGCATCATTCACAAATACACACATGACCAGGGATTGAAACAGACTGAACTTTCACGTAATTATTACCACAGAAACTCACTTTCTTTCTTTCTTACATACTTACTTTTATTATTTATTTAAATATATTTTTTATTGGTGTCGTTGATTTATTTTCGTTCATTTGTTTTTAAAATGTATTTGTTTATATATTTATATGTATAAATATTTGTTTTTTACAAACAGTTACATTAATGCATTTACGGTGGCAGTATTCAGAGCTTGACAATAAATATTAAAATACTCTGTTTGCAAAATTCAAAAGATGATTTGGACACTTTACAGCTCAAGTAATGATCTAATTTCTAATTAATAATTCATTTTGCTTTAACAAAAATATGAGCTGCGTATTTTTGTTCTCATCTTGATCATGGTTTAGTCTCATATGTTCATAACGCAGTGTTATTTTAGTATTATTTATTTATTATAGCATTTATTAATATTTTAATTAGCTTTAATTTTCATATTTATATTTTTGCATTCAAATTTGTTTTCGTTTTAATTTGAGTTTGTTTTAGTAATTTTGTAATGGTGCTTTGCTTTGGTCATTTTATTATAATAAGTATATCAGTATATTTTATAATATATATATATTATATTTTATAACAATTGTATTACTTTATTTGTTTATAAAAAAAAGTATTTCAGTTTTAGTTATTTCAGTACTTCAACTTATTTTACTTAGTTGCCAAGTCAACATTCTTCATCTTAGAGTTTGTTTTTAGTCTTTCATCTAATATTTATGTTTTATTTTACTTCAGCTTCATTTCAGAGACTGAAAACACCTGTTAATAGTTTTATTTTAGTTGACAATTGCAGACCTGCAGAACCCTGAACACTGAATTAATGACAAACACCTTTAAATATGAACCTTCAGAGCAAAAGTGTCTTGTTAAATTCATACTTATGCTAATGTCTGGTTCTGGCTCGTCAGGTCTCCATGGAAACCGCCGCTAATTGCTCTGTACTGTTGTTTATTGTTAAAGACACAGTTTA
>NW_015511583.1:3713-4690 GCF_001515645.1 Sinocyclocheilus grahami | reverse complement strand
TGAGTCATTATGTATAATTTTGAATCTTTTTTTATATTATGAATAATTTGAGTCATTATGAATCATTTGTCATTTTTGGCTCACTTCAGCCGACAGATTTGTCCTCAAACCAAGTAAACACACAAACACTCACAGATTGACTGTTCATTACTGAGCTTAATATCGAGTGTGTCTGATTTATTGATTTATAACCAGCTCTGTTTCTGAGTGTCGTTGTCTGTCATGTCTTCTGTTCTTCCAGTCGTCTGTCTGAATGTCTGGGTTCTTCCAAAAGTCACATTCTAGTTATTAATATGGATTTTTATTGCTGTAAATTCAGACAACAAATCTTTAAACTCATGTCATGTTTTTCTAGATGATCACTTGTTAAAGAAGAAATGATGCTGATTTTTTTATTGACAGTTGCTGCGTTTCGTTTCTTTCATTCATGTCTATTATTATACATTTCATTTAAAGTAGACATGATCAAACTGACTATGTATATTGACTATATTATTGGATTGTCCTGCTTTAAACAATTTTGTGCAATGGTTTTATTCAGAAATGTCATTAATGGAAATTTTTTTAAATATTTTTTGTTCTATCAAATATCAGACTGAAAGAGCTTATATGATTGTTAAAAATGTCAGATTCTTGTCATTTAAAAATAATATATATATGTATAATATATATTAAAATATAAATAATAATAAAAAAATCTTGTAATAAAAAGAAAATTATAAATAAAATATTGTGCATGATTTTCTTTATCAAAGTTTTAAATATTGTATATAAATATGTCCACTTTAGGTACTAATATGTATCTTTAAGGCACTAATATGAACCATTGAGGGGGTAAATAAGGTACAAAGATGACCTTTTAGCTTTTGTACCTTCGAGTGTGGCTTTGCACCTTTTTTATCTGACTGGTCCAATGTTTGAAGTGTGAGTGTGTGTGTGTGTGTGTAAGTGAGAGTGTGTGTGTGTTCTTGCGTGTG
>NW_015511583.1:2292-3444 GCF_001515645.1 Sinocyclocheilus grahami | reverse complement strand
TGCGTGTGTGTGGTTGTGTGGGTGTGTGAGGTTTGTGCGTGTGAGGTGAGTGTGTGTGTGAGAGAGTGTGTGTGTGTGTGTCTGTGTCTGTGTGTGTATTCGTGAGGTGAGTGGGTGTGTGTGTGTGTGTGCGTGTGCGTGTGAGGTGTGTGCGTGTGAGGTGAGTGTGTGTGTGAGAGAGTGTGTGTGTGTGTGTCTGTGTCTGTGTGTGTATTCGTGAGGTGAGTGGGTGTGTGTGTGTGTGTGCGTGTGCGTGTGAGGTGTGTGCGTGTGAGGTGAGTGTGTGTGTGAGAGAGTGTGTGTGTGTGTGTCTGTGTCTGTGTGTGTATTCGTGAGGTGAGTGGGTGTGTGTGTGTGTGTGCGTGTGCGTGTGAGGTGTGTGCGTGTGAGGTGAGTGTGTGTGTGAGAGAGTGTGTGTGTGTGTGTCTGTGTCTGTGTGTGTATTCGTGAGGTGAGTGGGTGTGTGTGTGTGTGTGCGTGTGCGTGTGAGGTGTGTGCGTGTGAGGTGAGTGTGTGTGTGAGAGTGTGCGTGTGAGGTGAGTGTGTGTGTGAGAGTGAGCGTGTGTGTGTGTGTGTGTCTGTGTGTGCGTGTGTGTGTGCGCGCGTGTGTGTGTGTGTGTGTGTGTGTGAGGTGAGCGTGTGTGTGTGTGTGTGTGCGTGAGGTGAGTGTGTGTGTGTGTTGTAAAGCAGTACTTTTATTTTCATTGTTAAATTTGAAACAAAGAACTCAAACATTTTTTGTTCATGAATTGATCCTTAGAAAAGAAAAATCACTATCTGTAATATCTCAGCGGTCGGTGAGTTTTAGTGTTTGTGCATCGAGTGGCTGATAACCAGATCTCGCTGTCATCACTGGACACACGGGGCAGTTTTAATGAGGAAATGTGTCTAACGACCCTTATATGCTCTTACAGCTCTGATAGATAGTAAAGAGAGTGAGAGCCATCAGTATGTTTTGTTAGGTAAGGATTGACTGAACTAGAACTGAACGTGAAGAACTAGATTTGCCAGGTTAGTTGCATCAGATCTTTGAATCACATTCAGAGTTTTGATGGAGGCGTTTAGTCGTTTGGTTTATTCATCGGACTGCAGTACTTGATTTTTCACCCTGTTTCAGTCAATGTCTCTTAAAGGGACAGTTCACCCAAAAAG
>NW_015511583.1:0-614 GCF_001515645.1 Sinocyclocheilus grahami | reverse complement strand
TTTTGAGTGGTTGCTAAGTTGTTTTAAGTGTTTTTGTGGGTTGCTACTGTATATGGTTGCTAGGGTGTTTTGAGTGTTTCCCAAGTTGTTTTAAGTGGGTTTTTTTGTGTGTTGCGACTATATGGTTGCGAGGGTGTTTTGAAGGGTTGCCGGGGAGTCCTGCAAAGTTTTTAAGTTGTTTTGATTGTTTTTGTGACTGTATATGTTTGCTAGGGTGTTTTGAGTGGTTGCTAAGTTGTTTTTTGTGTGTTGTGATTGTATATGGTTGCTAGGGTGTTTTGAGTGGTTGCTGGGAAATTCTGAATGGCTGCTACGGTTTTTTGAGTGTTTGTACATTGCTATGCAGTTGCTAGGGTGTTTTGAATGGTTGCTGGGGAATTCTGGGTAGTTGTTTAGTTGTTTTGACATTTTTTTTATTCGTATTGTTACTGTATATGGTTGCTAGGGCGTTCTGAGTGGTTGCTAAGTTGTTTGAAGTGTTTTTTTTGTGTGTGTTGCGACTGTATATAGTTTCTAGGGTGTTTTGAGTGGTTCCCAAGTTGTTTTAAGTGTTTTTTGTGTGTGTTGCGACTGTATATGGTTGCTAGGGTGTTTTGAGTGGTTGCTAAGTTGTT
>NW_015511582.1:8770-9986 GCF_001515645.1 Sinocyclocheilus grahami | reverse complement strand
AGAAAGGAAAACTTGAAATCGCATCATATGACCCCTTTAATTGAAATAAAGTTAAAATAAAATAAAATATAAATAATAGATGAAAAACCTAAACTTATAGAAAAAAAGTAAATAAAAATAAGCAATGTTGCCTTGGCACTAAGTTGAAGCACTAAAACTGAAATAGAAATAAATAGAAATATTAAAAAAAAAAACTAATAAAAATTATAAAAGCTAATGACAAAATTAATATTAATAAAAACTGTAATAGTATATAAATAATAGTAAAATAACACTGGTAAACTGTTACTTTTATATGTGCTGTTTGTGCTTGGGCCCTTTGGGTGGGACAGAGGGCTGGTGGTGTGCTGTAAGCCGGAGCTTCAGATGGTCCTGGAGAGGAGGAAGAGAGAGCAGACCCAGAGAGAGGAGGGAGAGCAGAGCCGGAGTCCCCTGGAGCAGGTGCTGCAAGAACGCCAGAGCAAACATCAGGAGATGATGGTCAGCAGCCAGAGCACAGTGTGTGTGCTGAAACCAATCAAACACAAATGCTGTGATTGCACAATGAACCAGAAGGAATTCAACATTAAATCTGTAGTGTTAGTTATTGTTAGTGTTATTTTGTTTACCACACTGTAGACATATAGGTGGAAATGTTTGTTGCATGGTCAGTTTTAAAGGTGAGATGTTCATCAGTTTTGTTAGTCTTCTGTGTTTTGTGATTTGTCCTGTTGTTTCTCAGAAGGAGAAGGAAGAGGAGCAGAGGTTGCATGAGGAGGTTCAGCTCTTGGAGTTCGTCCGAGTGAGACAGAACCTGAGGAAAGTCCACACAGCTCTACAGAAGAACCTCCACTCCTGAATCTGACCGGCGCTGATCTGACTAAAGGCATGCTTCATTTAGCCATTCAGCTTCATTTGCAAATAAAGTACACAGTGTTTCATTATAATCGTTATTATCTTGTTAATTAACAGTTCATTACACTTTTCATTTGTGTTCTGCGATAATGAAATAATGTTCAAATAACTCAAATATCATTATTATTACTACAATTATTGGTAAGTACTATAATTGGTAAGTACTATGAAATCTGCTGAAATCATTCGGTCATTTTGTTGAACTTTTTGTGTTGAGAGTGGCCTGTACAAAGTTATCAAATAGGTCATTAAATAAATAACACCATTCTACCATGGTACATGTTGAACTACACGGTTGTCGTATCCATGTTTTTGATAATTT
>NW_015511582.1:0-843 GCF_001515645.1 Sinocyclocheilus grahami | reverse complement strand
CCCTGCTTAAAAAATAAACACTTTAAGATAAGCTATGAGTTTATAATAACTGGCTAAACAAATTAATGAAACAGATTCCTAAAACAAGTCTAAACTTTTATTTTCTAACAAGAGTGAAAAGAAACAAAGGCGACATTGAAATGAAAATGTTTATACACAAACTCACGACAAAGCGTGTCTGCAATAGCAATACCAATAATAATAATAATATAATAGAATTATTAGAACCCCAGCGACAAAAGATGGAGATAAAGAGAGTTAAAGTGAGATTTTGTACAGTTCTGTGGAGAGGAAGAAGGGTAGAGAGCAGGTAGCTAAAAAGAGACAACAGAATCACTGAAAGGAAATGACAGCAAAACGCAGAGGAAGTGGAAAAGAGAGAAAGGACTATGCAGTAACCTATCTTAGGAAAGTAGCACCAGAACGTAAATGCCTTTGATTTTCCATCACACTTTCAAAATATTATACTAGTTTATTCACAATGTCGAATCTCCCTGACAAAATGTCAGACTCGGTAAAAAAAGAATACGGGTTTCATTATGGCAGCGATGCCAGTCTCCTGCTTAACGCCCCTTCTGCCTGTCATCAAGTGTGTCTGTGTGTGAATACCTGGACATGTCGTATTATGCAGCACACGACATTTGTGTTAAGAACAGTTTAGTACATCTATATTGTAAAGACGGACAGCTTAACCACAGGACAAATCCCATTTTATCCCTCTTCTAAGAAAACAGAGACCTGCAGCCTGCGCCAGTGCACCGTTCAGGATGCGGGGTGAGAACAGAGGCAAAGGGGAAGAATAACAGGAAAAAGTCCACTTGATGGGTTGAAAAAAAAAAAAAA
>NW_015511581.1:8916-9988 GCF_001515645.1 Sinocyclocheilus grahami | reverse complement strand
TCTCTCCAACATATTGGTCTTCTTTGTATTTTTAAGGCTAAATCAAATTTGTTAAATCTACATAACTTTGTGAAGCCAAATGACACATTTTTCTGTTTAGTGTATGTTAAATTGTGTAGGCCTCCCTATTGCTATAAATGTCATCACTATGTCTCTTCAAGTAGCCCCAAAGGGCTTTCTGAGCTGCATGTCTGAAATAGCTCATTAAATTCCTCTTTGTTACTATATTAAGATACAGTCTTGGACATTATATAACTCTGGATAACTGAGTTCATAAACTGCCTTTAAACTCAGTCCTCTAACCCCATCTGGACATCTCACCTCCAACAGCTTTTATTTTCAACACAATATCGTGCTCTGGTAGAATATGTGCCCAGAGGGACATAGTTAAAACGCAACGGACACCTGCTAACATCTGTCTAAAAGCTAGCCCTTTCCACTAATCAGCACTAGCAATAGAGATTCACTTCTTGAGAAACACTGAAGGCAATTAGTTGAAAAAGCATTACTTGACATTTAACTCCTGGCCTCTTTTATGAGCCAGTGAATAGCTGACATTTGTATGTGACTGAGGCATCGCTGGGCTGCAATTTGGCTCGCAGAAGGAGTCCCAGACCCGCAGACTGGGCCAGGGCTGTCTGCACCCGGACTCAGAGCAGACAACCAAAAGGGGGGAGGCAGTAGGTCAGGCTGAATCATTAGACAACTCAGCGCTCCGTAACTGGGCTGAGAGCTGTGAATGTACTGTACAGTCGAACCACAGAAGAGTGCAGTGAAAATACTTCCACTGCTGTTGGATGAGGTTAAGGTCTTCTCCTAGAAGGATAAAAAGACTTATGCAATGCAGTGTACATATCGTTCTGAGGTACAACCCAGTTAGGTACAACCCAGTGGTTAAAGCTCTAGGCTAAAAACCAAAAGGTTGCAGATTTAAACTGTTCAAGGAGTGATCCCTGATCTTAACCCCAAGTTTTACAGAGATTCCCTCTGTAATAGGTGTATTGTTGCTTTGGATAAATCATCTGCTAAAGAACTCATTAACTACAGTATAGTATCTTGATGGTAGAGTTGG
>NW_015511581.1:0-2014 GCF_001515645.1 Sinocyclocheilus grahami | reverse complement strand
ATCGTTTTGGTTACCGGTTGCTCATTCTAGGCCATTTTTGTGGGTGGGGATTCAGTCATCAGTCTCTTGGAATCAAACAATCTCAGTGACACACATTGCAATGCTGAACATGTAATTCACAAGCACAATATGTGTTTCACAGAGAGAGAGTGCAATTAAAATATCCACTCAATTTTTATTCCTCCCAGACTCATTTTCTTGTTTAAGAGTGCGCGTGGAAGTCACCATGTTGCAAACAATTAAACAGAAGACCACGTGCTTTGTGGCATAAAATTAACAGCTGTTTTGCCTGTTAATTGAAATTAATCCCAGTTGACCAGGAAGAAGCCAATTAACTTTTCGCTTTCTTCTGAATGGGTGGCACTGAGGGAGACGTTTGCCTTTTCTCACTTGATAAAAGAACACTCATGGTGCAAATGATCTCTTCTCTGCTTCAAACTGTAAATGCATTCTGATACATTGCTCGTAGGAAGTGTAGCGTGTTTTGTCAATGTCGTCTCTTTTCCATTTTGGGATAGAAGCTGTAAGCAAGGGTGTAATGAGTTCACAGAGAAGCATTATTTAAAAACTGATTGTAACTTCTGACCCCCCCCCCCCCCCCCAGATTTTTGGATTAGCCATTTCTTTTTTTTTCTTTTTTTATAAGATCCTCAGTGTAACTCCCCTGGACTGCACCGTTACAGTATGTTGTGTGTCATTTAAAAGAAATTATGTGCATATTTTTATTATTATTATTATTATTATTATTATTTCCCTCTTAGTAAAGAGTGTCTTTGATAAATGAATAAAATCATCAACTGAATGAATGAATACATTTATTAATTTAGGATGCATTAAATTAATAAAAAAAGATGGGCACCAAATCAGCAATTAGAATGATTTATGAAGGATCTTGTGACACTGCAGAACGGCTACTAAAAATTAAGCTTTGTCATCGCAGGAATAAATAATAGTGAATAAATAAATGTAGCCTTGGTGAACAAGGTTAATCTTACAGACCCCACTGTATATATATGGAAATTAATTAAAATGTATTTAATTGTTATGCTAAATGTTTTATTTTAAGGTCATGTTTTTATTATAATATATTTAAATTTTTAAATTATATATTTACATTTTATTATAATATATTTACATTTTTTAAATTATATATTTACATTTTGTGTTTTACATGAATGTATTTTAATCTTTGGTACTGTGTTGGGTCGCTGCTTGATCTTGTGAAATGTGAAATCAAGACAAACCAGCAGAAAACCTCTTGTTTAGGGACATTTCTATTTACTCACAGGTTTAATGGCAAGGTGTAGCATCAATAGCAGTGAATAATTGTAAAAACTAAGATGTCCATATTGTTTGTTGTGTGTCATTTAACAAATTATGATAGTTGTTTTTCTTTTCCTTTGCAGCAAAGACTGTCTAACTATTACGCTTTAATCTCGGTAGTTGGAGTTGATCGATTTTGAGTTCAGGATGAACAGTTTGACAGTATAGTTTTGTAGCAACACATGGGTATGGGTGTGTGTGTTATACCATTAATCCAATCATCAAGGCCTATGTTTCTTCATAGATAACCCATTCATAATGTCTTGTGTTGTCAGGACATAATCGAGAAAGAGTTGAATAAAAGGGTGCTCGCATTAGCTCACAGCAATTCCATTGAACTCAAGTGACCAGAACTCAATTGGCGGCTGTTTCCATTTGACGAGCGATTAACCAGAAGCTCGCTGCCCAAGCAATTGACCTGTCACCAGTGCCTGATAAGAATGCAGGTGAAGGGGGAAGAGAATGTGGAGATTGACGCAATTAGCCTAATAAGTACACAGAGTTTCATCCAGTGCCACAGGAAGCTTCGTTTACCCACAACCGCAAACCAACAGATGCAAAATCTGATTACCTTGTTTGCAGATCCAGCAGACATTCTTGCTTCAACCTTAACCCCAATTCACTCACTAGAATATCAATGTTTTTCCCACTTTTACTTGACATAATGATAGTGTTTATCAGGAAAATATTT
>NW_015511580.1:9339-9992 GCF_001515645.1 Sinocyclocheilus grahami | reverse complement strand
TATATATATATATATATATATATATATAGATAGATAAGTGGTTATACCACACTGACAATGATCTGATTAGTAATATTTCCTAACCAAAATACTTTATGGCTTATTTCTAAGTAAGGAACTAAGGAAGTAACTGGTAAGAAACAATGATACTTTAATTCCTAATATTAAGAGGAGTGGATGCTGATGTTGGTAGGCCTTAATTTGGTCAATCATTTCAATCAATCATTAAAGACCCTAAAACATTTATATTACTGATGCATGTAATTTACCTGGTAAGCTGTTTAGATCGTGCAGTCAGATTTACAGGCTTGACTGGTTGTCTAGAAACATGGGAAGTGAAATACTATTAGCCAGTAGTGTGACTGGTTTAGTTTGAGTTGCAGAGAGACGGTTTACTGTTGTTATGTCAACTAAAAGACATTAAACTCAGTACAGACCCCATGGCACTGATTCATAGCAGTGCAAGATGAACCCTTACCATGTGCATTTTCAGGTAAAAATATTTGTATCTGTGTGCTTGACTGTTATTAAGACAATTGCTCTTTAAGAAATATGAGATCTCTTTCATATTCAACACTCATTTAATATATTTATATTTGGTTCTGTTTTATTTACATTTACATTTAGACATTTAGCAGACACTTTTATCCAAA
>NW_015511580.1:7777-9175 GCF_001515645.1 Sinocyclocheilus grahami | reverse complement strand
TCTGTTTTATGGCAGATATACTTACTCTGACAATGCTAAGGTATATCTATTGCACAGAACATAAAATAAGGAATGCAGCTTTTTTTCTATAACACACATTTTATTGTTGACAATTTGGAAGGCTTTTTATTGGAACTACAGTCCTAACAGCAATAGTGCAAGAGTGGCTTCTGACAATGGCTTTTAGTTGTTATAGAGATGGACTCTTTGCCTTTCACAATATGGTGTCTGCCATCTAATCTACAGAAATATATTTCTTTCACTTATCAATTCCATTAAAATGTGAAAAAATCGAACATTTTCTTTCCCTTTTTTGAGTAATAATAATATATTAAATAAATCTAACAAATAAAATTGTCTGCTTTTAGCTTTAATAATGTATACATTTCTATACATTGTTGGTTGTTGTTGGTAAGTGTCTTATGCTCACCAAAACTGCATTTATTTAATAAAAATACAGCAGAAACAGTAATATTGTGAAATATTTTTTATAAATTAAAATACTTTTTTTTCTAGTTTAATACGTTTTAAAATGTATTTTTTCCTGGATGGCAAAGCTGAATTTTCAGCAGTAATTACTCAATTATTCAGTTTTACATGATCCTACGAAAATCATTCAGATATGCTGCTTTGGTTGTCATAGCTAATCTAAATATATTGTGTTTTCTCTCCCCATTCAGCCTCTGTTTAGGAATCACCACATTCATTCACCTCTCTGTCTCAAACCTTTGACCATGTTGGGCCAGTTCTCCCCTGGTGATCCCTACAGTGCTCTGTCCACCACACCGCCCTGGGATCCAGCACACCTGCTTCAGCCCTTCCGCTTCCGCTCACGAACTGAGCCCATAGACTGGAGGCGTCTCTCCGCTCTTGACGTGGAACGTGTTGAGCGAGACATGGATGTCGATGTGCTTCAGAATTTCATTACGACTGTAACGTTCTGTGCTGTGGAGGGCGAGCGGTGTCCAAACTGTCGAGGACCTGCTGACCCTTCTTTGATCAAACTGCTTCGTATGTCTCAGCTGAGTACTGAGTACCTGCTGCACTGCCAGGACATGCTGAGCGCTCAGCTGTCAGGACTGGAGGAGCGTCTGCAGGCGGCACTCTCTCTAGTCCAGCGAGGAGAAGAACAGCGAACTGAACTTGAAAAAAATGTGCAGGAAGCCAAACAGGAGAATCGACGGAGAAAGAAATTGATCACCACTCAACAGCTCCTCCTGCAGACCAGTGCTAATAATTATCACAAGGTGGTTTTCTTACAAAAGTTGTACTCATAGAGAACTTTTGAAACTCTTTTACACTCACAGTCATACACTACTGTTCAAACATCTGGGGTCTGTATGTTTTTTTTAGTGTTTTTAAAGTCTCTTATGCTCACCAAGGCTGCATTTATTTGAT
>NW_015511580.1:6693-7555 GCF_001515645.1 Sinocyclocheilus grahami | reverse complement strand
CCCCAAACCTTTGAATTGTAGCATTTGAGCCTGTAGTCTAATACATTTTTTTTTAGAGTGTGCTGCCAGTTTCTATCCTTCCCACAGAATCCTATCCCCTCCATCAATACCCGATTAGAAATAATAGCATGATATCTTGTTCTACTAAGCCAGTAGGCTAAGCATTTTCTAACCAAGGTTCACTGAAAAGATAGAGAAAGGTAAATGTGTAATATGAGTATTATTAATTAGGTAATATAATGTTATATAATGTTATACGCAATTTAAGAAACATTAAGTTTAAATGATCAAGTATAAATATATTATAAAATTGGCACTGAATAAAGTACTGGTTGGTTGGTGACCTTTAATTATCATAAAACCATTTCTAATCTTTTGATGCCTTTTTTATTTGTGACAGTGCCAGTTCTGTGAAAAATCATTTGTCAACTACTCTTACTTACAAGCACATGTTCAACGACGACATCCTGAAGTCACAGATGCAGGTTGGTGAAAAAAATGGTGCCCTTTATTTATTTTTTTAAGTTTTATAAAATTTCAGATGTAGGTGAGCTAGCAATTCACTTGATGCATATCCATGATGTGGTTGAAAAGAATTGTTTAGCACCTCGATATCACTGCTTGTGCATGTTTATGTCTCAGAGAAACAAAAGAAGAGGAAGGTAGAAGAGATGGAAGATAGGATAGAAGAGCTGAAGGAGAAACTGAAATTGACACAGATGCAGCTACAGACGGCGAGAGAAACCGAAAGTTTGAGACATCAGCAGGTGAGTTTGTGTTTAAATCAATATCCAGCATCACACACAGCTCGGAACCTCTTAAAGGGATAGTTCACCCTAAAATGAAAATTACCCCATGATTT
>NW_015511580.1:4803-5764 GCF_001515645.1 Sinocyclocheilus grahami | reverse complement strand
TAATTAAAATCTGCAATCATGGTCTAATTGGCTAGGTGCACAAGATGGCATCTGTGAGCTTCGGTGACGCGAGTGTGGGCATGCTTACTTTGGGTCTTTGCAACGTTCACATTTACTGTATGGAGAAACTTTCCTACAAAACTTGGCTAAATATAATGAATGTTTTTCAAATTAAATAGTGGTAGTGGCATATCAAAGACTAGAGAAAACATCCTTGTTACATTATTGCATACCTCTGTGTGGTAATTCATCAAGATACAGCAGCACAGAGATTCCTTCATTCTTTCTTCTGTTGATTATACGGTTTAGTGTCCAAAGGGATCTCTTCATTCAAACACAAAACAAATAAGTGTGCAATATACATTTTTAGAGAGTTGATGTTGTTCTGACTGCTGGGGGACTTGAGCTGTTAATTTTCTTTCCGCTTGGAACAGGTATAGCTATAAGATCATAATTTTTGCGACTGTAGAATGAGAATTCAACATGCATTATAGACTTTTGTTTTAATTTTTAGTAACTTTATTTGCTAATACAACCCTCTACAATGTGAGTAAATCACTCACATGCTATGTGACCAAATAATGTATATCGTTGGCCATTGGCTGATAAATAGATTTCTCTCGCCAGTGTGTTTGAGTTAGAGGCTAGCTGTAAGTTTAACACAGATATTTCACTTGCCTTCACTCATTTTGAAAACTGCTTGCTTGAGAGTTTCACTCTCCGTCTTGAAAGTGCAGACCAAATCTTATTGCATCGCAATGGATGTGCAGCATATTTGACGCACTGTAAACTCTAGTGTGAAGGCGCCTGATTCGCCATCGCTTAGCTGAGAGCGCTCAGTGTTTCTCGCACACATACAAAGAGAGAGTGCAGGACAGTCTTACCATGTAGAATTGATGCACTACATGTAAATGACATTCTTTGTTGTATTTTCCTGTCAAAATAGTGGAGTTCATTTGGA
>NW_015511580.1:492-1201 GCF_001515645.1 Sinocyclocheilus grahami | reverse complement strand
AAAAAAAAAAAGTTAATTCCATGACTAGTAAAAAATATTTATGGTCAGTAAATCTCCTTAATTCTCCCACTATTAGTAGGTGTGGCAAAAAGTTAATTTTGGACTGTGGATGCATAAAAATGTCATTCAGCAGCATTGCTCAGTGCCAGTGGTTGAAGGGATGATGTTTTGGCAGGGTACCAAGGGTATCTCTAAGCAAACTTTTAAGAGTCTGAGTGCTCTGTTGACTGGTCAGCGGCTGCAGAGATACAGACAGCAGCCAGACCTTCAGATCCAAAGAGACAACCTGGCAAGTGAGGTCATCAGGCGAGTAAAAAGCCTACAGAAGGGCCAGGGGAAATTAACACCCAGCACTTTAAAACAGAGTAAGCAAATGTGTTATTTATCATGCCACCACACTACCCATACTCATACATCTAACTAATCTGCTTTCAAGTCATTTCCATTTGGTTGCCTCTCTTCTGAATCAGTCATTCTTATATATTTGTTTCAGGGGGAAAGAAAAATTCAACCCCAGTGAAGGAAAAAAGTCTCAGATCCAGGGAGGGCTCAAAGTCGTCCACTTGGAGGACCAAAAGCCAGCAGCCACAAGCACTTGTTCCAACAGCCACCCCACGCTCCAATGCACCTCAGAATCAGACTCCAAAAACACAGCAAAAAAAGAACGGGTATACTTTCTTTTAAAATGGGTTAATGTTCAGACTATTCA
>NW_015511580.1:0-376 GCF_001515645.1 Sinocyclocheilus grahami | reverse complement strand
TGGCAAGCCTTCCCCCTCCGTGCGCCTTGTCCAATCAGGATCACTTCTGAACCCAACAGCTGAGCCTGATTGGACAGACAGTGAACTGTCAGAGGCTTCTGACACACCCAAACTCCACAAAAGTCCCAATTCACATGGTGAGCAAATGCCAAAGTCCTATATGTTTATTTATTTTAATTCCTCCATTTGGAACTAGTCTGAATACTGAATATATTTCATATATATAAATTATATATCTGTTCACAGCTTTCTGTCATCTATATCATTTAGCCAAAACGGAGTGCTGCAGTGAGGACATATTTTTGGAGGCGAACCCAGAAGTTAGCATCACCCTGGTTCCCTATACATAAAACCCAATTAATTATTTTGATTATTG
>NW_015511579.1:8270-9992 GCF_001515645.1 Sinocyclocheilus grahami | reverse complement strand
GCAGTTATAGTTTGTGTTTGAGAGAAGATGACGTGTTTCCATGTGCGTCAAACGGCATTACTTGCACTTTTATTAAGATAAATGTCCTCAAAGCAGGGGTCACGGAATCCCATGGAAAGCTTGACTCTTGGTCGCAGGAGTTTATGCCATGAGGACATCTCGGGGAGGTCTTGTTTCAAAATTGAGCACAAAACAAAACATTTAGGAGGAGTCCTGATCATTAAAAAAAGCCATTCATGGCGCTATTGTTAACGAAAAGTAAAACTAGAAACTATACAAATAGTTTTTCAATAATTGAAATAAATTAGAATAGAATTTTTAGAAAAGTAGTTTCTCTTAAAAAAAAACTGTAAAGCTAAAACTATTTTTCTAAAATAAAAACAGTATTTAAATGACTAGAACTAAATCAGAAATGTAAATAAATGTATATAGAAATAATAAATACAAATAATAATAATAATACAAAAATAAATAAAACTAATAAAACTGACAGAAGCCCTATAATGAAAACTTAAAACTAAAAACGAATTTCATATATTAATAAATACTATCATAGTATATAAATAATACTAATAATATGACACTGGCAACAACATAAAAGCCCAGCAGGATCATTTCTACATCTGGCATCTCACTACTTGTTCCAAATAAATTTCAAGTACTGTTTTATTGTTTTAGTGCATTCTGGGCATCTAAATTCATCATTTTGCTAATTGCCTTGACATTTTCCATAATTTATAGCATGTAGAACATTTCCAGACTTAGTAAAGTGAAACAAAAGGGATCCAAAACAGCATCATAAATATATTTCACTCAGTACTGAAAAGTATGGATTAAGTTCAAGCAGTGTTATCTAATTAAAATGATCTGTTTTATTTAATATGTGTCTTTGTTATGTACTTTTATGTATACACTCTTAAAAATAAAGGTGCTTCAAAAGGTTCTTCAAGCGATGCCATAGAAGAACCATTTTTGGTTCCACAAAGAACCATTCAGTCAAAGGTTCTTTAAAGAACCTTTGACTGAATGGTTCTTTGTGGAACCAAAAATGGTTCTTCTATGGCATCGCTTGAAGAACCTTTTGAAGCACCTTTATTTTTAAGAGTGTAGTTAAATTTCACTTTGTTAGCTTACAGCAAACTCTATTGATGTTCCAAATCAGTCAATTAGGAGGCATAGGATGTGGCCTCAGCAGGGAGCTCACTCGGTTTTGGAACGGAGCTTAGCTTATATCTGATGTGGTTTACGGTTTTTCTTTGATTGCTTATAGTTCTAATTCAGCATTCCACACAATCTGTACCGTAAACAAGCATCGGTTATTATGTAATGGCTGTAGTTATTTCAAGAACTAAAGGTCCTGAGAGGATGCACGGTTCGGATTCGAGTACAAGCATCATCTGAGCAGTGTGACAGCTTACATAAGTAAACACAGCTGCCTGTGTGTGTGTGTGTGTGTGTGTGTATGTGTGTGCGCATGTGTGCAAGTTTTTTTATTTTATTTGTCACAATAACACTACATTCCTGCATTCCTATCCAAGTAAAAGATTGAAACTAAATGATTGCAGACAAAGGCCAAAACAACTTCAGAGGCAGATCCGCCTGCTTTCAATTTGTAATTTTTTTATTATATGGTGAAAGCTTCACAAAACTGCATTGTGAGAAAATGCTTTTTAAGCATTTAATAGCTTAGTAAACTGTACATTAATCATCACTGTCAGCTAG
>NW_015511579.1:0-575 GCF_001515645.1 Sinocyclocheilus grahami | reverse complement strand
AACAGAGGTCAAGGGGTTGAGCTCTATTCTGGTCGGCATGGTAACGTGCAGGAGTGCAGATTTTTTCACAACGCGGCCGCAGATGATGGTTGTGGACATTACAGAGCTGGGAACCATCAAGCTACAGCTAGAGGTTGTTTGGAAGTAAGTTTACAAGACACACAAACGTATAAAGTGCTTAAAGTGCTGTGCAATACTTGAAAGTGATTGATGGGGCACTTTAAGACATTATTGACTTTATTTAATGTCAGTGACACTGAACTCTTATCAACTTTTACATACATCTTGTACACTTCTGTATAAAACTTTTGAGTTCAGATTTTTTTTTTTACAATTAGTATTATATAGAAAGGGTGAATTAAAATGATTAAAAGTAAATACTTTTAGATTCATACAAACTATTTAGTTTTCAAATACATGTAGTCAATTTGAACTTTCTATTCATCAAAGAATCCTGAAAAAGTGTGACAATGAAGCAGCATAACTGTTTTCAACATTGATGATAATAAGAAATGTTTCTTGCACATCAAATCAGCTTATTAGAATGATTTCTGAAGAATTATGGAGTAGTGATG
>NW_015511578.1:9407-9993 GCF_001515645.1 Sinocyclocheilus grahami | reverse complement strand
TTTTTTTAAATTCAAAACTGATATGGGCGATGACTAAGGGGGCCAAGAAAATATACACCACACCATTATGCCACCAGCCTGAACCGTTAATAAAAGGCATGATGGATCCATGCCTTTATGTTGTTTTTGGCATATTCTGACCCTACCATCTGAAATTGAGACTCATCAGACCACGCAAACTTTTTCCAATCTTTGGTGAGCCTGTGAGCCAAACTTTAGCCTTGGTTTCCTGTTCTTATCTAACAGGAGTGGCACCCGGTGTGGACTTGTGCTGCTGTAGCTTATCTCATGTGTTTTGTGTTCAGAGATGCTCTCCTGCATACCTTGATTGTAACAAGTGGTAATTTGAGTTACTGTTGCCTTTGTATCAGCTGAAAGTCTGGTCATTCTCCTTTGACCTCTGGCATTAACAAGACTGCCACTTTCTAAATAAGTTCTTTTTTTTTCCGGGCCATTCTCTGTAAACCCTAGAGATGGTTGTGCATGAAAATCCCAACAGATCAGGAGTTTCTGAAATACTCAGATCAGCCCATCTGCCACCAACAACCAGAGGCGGACAGTAACTAAGTACATTTACTTGAGTATT
>NW_015511578.1:0-1411 GCF_001515645.1 Sinocyclocheilus grahami | reverse complement strand
TTGTTGTTGTTGAGTGAACTGGCCCTTTAATATACAAACTTTATGGTTGAATATGTGGCACGTGAGTCTGTGAGTGGAAATGCAGTAAAAACTGCCTCAATTTTCTCCGTCTATTTCTCTCTAGCTCTTGGTAATGGTTTCTGCATATTGTCTGGTTGGCAGGGTAGCTCTCGCTCTGAGCTGTATCAGATTGGATGTGGTAAGGCATGGTGCCATAAAGTCTATGCAGCAAGATCTGCACTGCTCACACACACATTCTCTTCTCTTAAACACGCACATGTACATTCACATTCTCTTTGTCCACATAAACAAACACTCGCAGTCGACAGACTACTAAAATAGTTTGTGTGTGTATGTTAGTAAGTTAGTAACAAACCTCAGTTTGTTATTTCAAGTACAGAATGCCAGGGGCTGATATGCTTAGAGAGTATATCTGTAAGTGTGTGTGGGTATGTTTAGCTCAACATGTTTGTCTGGGTTTTTCATCAGTATTGTGATGAAAGTGATGGTTATTTATTTTAGTTCTGCATCTCAGCAGGTTCATTTGGTGTGTTGTCTTTCTTTCTCTCGCTCTTGGTCTCTCTAATTTTGTTGATGCCCGTGTGCTTTTGAATGTGTCGAGTCCAAAAATAAATAAATGTGGTAAAAATAAAGGAGGACGCTGAGTCACTGCTGAGTGAAAGCTACATTTATGGAAGTCTGAAGAAGTCCACACACATCAAGCTCTAAGACTCTGACCAAGAGCATCTGTGGTTCGTGGTGTGTGTGAGTGTGTAAGGATGTGGGGCAGGAGACTTACTTTCTGAATAACAAACATCATATCTGACCCATATTCTCTGACTCGTTAGAAGCTAAGCTTTATAATTAGACACAGGTAACTTAATGTTAATTGTTTGAATAATTTTTTAATTGTTTTAGCTTAGAAGTCCCAAAACAAGAACTCAAAACATAGCTGAATTTTTTTTTTAAACTTTGCATAAATATATAATGGCATTAATAATAACAACAACAATAAGAGTAATATTTAATAGTAAATAATCTTTAATGCATACATTTTTATTGTAGTTCAATTGTAATATTGGTTAATAGACACTTAAACATAAAGAATACCATACACTACTGCTTAAAAGTTTGGGTCGGTACGATTTATTTTTTATTTTTAAGTCTTTTATGTTCACCAAGGCTGCATTTATTTGATAAAAAATAAATAGTAAATATATAGTAAAAATTGTATAGTAAAAATATATAGTAAAAATAGTAATATTGTGACAGTATTAATACAATTGAATGAGTAGAAATTTCAGAAGAACAGAACTTGCACACTCAAAGTGTTTGATCAATTAATGGTCAATTAATGTGTCTGTACTGAATAAAAGTTTTTCTTTCTCTCTCTCTCTCTCTCTCTCTCTCT
>NW_015511577.1:8311-9993 GCF_001515645.1 Sinocyclocheilus grahami | reverse complement strand
GTTTCCATCCAAAGTTGCGAATTTAACTTGTGCGCAAAATTGGAAAATCACATAAAACATTTGCGAATAAGCACCGTTTCCATCAAATGAGTCACTTCCTGATAAACTAGCATATATCACTAAGAAAAGTATGAGAAGCCACTGAATATAATTTGTATTATTTTTGCCTCAGAGCGAGCAGATGAAACAATAAATGCAGTCATTGCTGTTTGGGAACGCCGTCATGTAAGACAATTATACAGCACTACTTTGATGACAGACAGAACATTTCAGATGCTGTGGAACGAGATGGGTCAGGTTTTGCCGTCCCATAGCGCAAAGTTACATAACTTTTTTAATGCGCATGGAGGAATTTATTCGGCATAAAGTTTCCATCTCCTATTATTCGCATTAACCCTTTTTCGCACAAGTAAAAACCACCTCAAGCGAGCATAAAAACTTTTTAGCAAATTAAGTGATTTTAATTTGAAATTTGGCGTTTCTATCACTGTGATACTTCAAAATGCACATAAAAACAGGGTGATGCAAACATAGCTACTGAGACATTCCTCAAAAATGTCTTCTTTTAGGTCCCACAGAAGAACAAAAAATGACACAGGTTTGGAACGAGTACATAATAACAGACTTTTGGCTCAACTATCCCTTTAAGTTAAAGTGAAGAAGCTTCTAGATCTTGGCTGTAGATGTGACAGACAGCAGAGATGTTTGTGAGGTGTTTCGGGGCACTTCGCCCAGCCGGTTTGCATCTAGGCGCACACAGTTGTGCAGAGATTCCAGAAGGAAGAGGAGGGAAGTTTCATTCCCGTAATCGATCTGTGGGAGTCGTGGGACTGGAACTAATTAAAAAAACTTTCTGAATAATGAGAGCAAGAAGAGCTTTAGTGTGTGGCAAATCTGGGATGTGAGTGAGCGCAGCTGGGCGAGTGTCGGGTGTCGGGCGTGAGGGAGGGGTGGCGGGCGAGCAGGAAGATGGGCTGGATGAATGAGATGACCTCTCCAAATCCTTATTTATCAAGCCTACCCATGATGCAACAGGGGTCTCATAGTGGGTTTGACCACTTTATCCCAATAAACTACACTAAACGGACCTAAAAATGGAAATTCTGTCATTTACTCACTCTCATGTTGTTCCAAACCTGTATGACATGCTTTCTTCAGTGGGACACAACATAATACTTTCTGAAGAATATCCTGACTGCTTTTCTTAGTATAATGAAAGTGAATGAGGATGGGTGCTGCCTAGCTCCAGAAGAACAAAAAAAAGCACCATAAAAGTATTCACATGACGGTGAAGTCTTCAGAAGCCCTATGATGACCTTTTGTGTTCCACAGAAGGAAGTCATACAGGTTTGGAAAGAAATGCATACAGAAATGTAAATTCTGTATACACACACATAGTCAAGGTAAATCAAATGTTAAATCAAAGGCACAGGGCTTGTATGTGGCTAGAGATTTCAGTGCATGTGGGAATGACCACATGTGCATCATTGTACACTCTCTCACATACATGCATGCATATTTGGACACACACCCAGTACAAGGTGCAAGTCTGCGGGCAGGAAGTGTTGGTGTGGGCGAGAGTGGTGTCAAGGTGCGAAAACACACTTACTTTTACAGCTCTAACTTCCTTCAGAGATCTATGAGTACCAAGGAACTAGAGGCGGCTCAAACACAAACAAACG
>NW_015511577.1:7383-7850 GCF_001515645.1 Sinocyclocheilus grahami | reverse complement strand
GAGTGTTACAGTATCACCCAGGTGTCTGCTGGTTAAAAGGCCTGGCACACGGTCACATGACCCTAAGACTGATGGGAAAAAGACTCTGTAACGTATGTGGTACCTCAGAATCCTTAGAATTCTTCTTGTGTCAATAGACAGTGGCTGCCCATTTTTTCAGAGGCCTTGGTTCAGGAAGCATTTATCCTATTAATTTTCTTCATAGGGATTTGTAAAATTCAGTAAAGGCCAAAAAGCTCTGAGTTGAATCACAACTTTATTTTAAGGTCCGATTTTCACTATTAACTAGTTACTTATTAGCATGCATATAACTAGCTGTTTATTAGTACTCATTAGACATGTATTAATGCCTTATACTGCATGACTAAGTTCTAGATCCTTTAACCTGACCCCATACCTGAACTTAACAACTACCTTACTAGATATTAATAAGCAGCAAATTAGGAGTTTATTAAAGGGGTCATATG
>NW_015511577.1:0-271 GCF_001515645.1 Sinocyclocheilus grahami | reverse complement strand
TGAACTGAATTTTTTTTATTCATTTTTTTAGTACACAAATTCAAAATATGAAGCCAGTTAATTATTCATAAAAATCATTATTATTATATATTATTATTATTTAAAGCTACTGTATCTACTTTCCCTCTTGAACTTTCCAGTTCTGTAAATAACCATTTTAGAATTTCCAGATTTTTCCACCACCGTCTGGACCGTCTGATCATAAACTGACGACACACTGATACACAGTCCAGAGGGGCTGGTTTACTAACTCGATCTCAGAACAGGTGTA
>NW_015511576.1:8846-9994 GCF_001515645.1 Sinocyclocheilus grahami | reverse complement strand
CCCCCCCCCCCCCCCCCCCTGTTTTGACTATGAATTTGTGTTTTGTATCAATTTAGAGGTAGGTAGTGGCACAGATGTATTTGTGAGTTTCAGGCAAACATGCTCTCTTCTTTAATAAATGGTCTAGTTAGGTTTAGCTAAATAAATAATTGTGCCATGCTTGGTTTCGGGCCTTTTGGCATTGATTTTACTCTTTGAAGCTAATTGATAGGCTTTATTTAATTTCTGGAGCTTGTATGTAACCAAGGCTTTCTCATTTGCAGCCATATTAGAGATCAACAACCTGATTTAAGCATTATGAAGTGAGAAAAAGTGTCGTATTTGGGACAGTTATCAATCTATACATTTGGGTTTGAGTCTGTTGTAGGTATGTAATAAAAACTAAATTATTTTTTATTTAATAATAGTAATTAATATCTATTTATATTACATTACATTATTCACCCAAGATTGGTTCAACTATTTTTGTCTATATAATGCTTTTGTTTTTTTAGGTTAATTTTTTTGAGTGAACTATCCCTTTAATTTCCAGTGTTATAATTTCAACATACCAGCATACCGAAAAGGCAAGCTTCCCTACTTGATTAAGACCATATATAAATCTATTAGTCATTAACATAGCTGTAGAGTAAATGGTGATTCACTGGCTTGTTTGTGTGCATGTATGCTCCGGGTTTTTGAGGTCAGATGAATGTGGGTGTCTAGTTAGCCGTATGGTCTACACCTTTCATCTTAACACCTCAATATGTGCACATAAGTGTGTGCGCCTGTGTTTGTGTGCGTGTCCCTGCCTCTTTGTTTTTCACCTCCCGGAGCGGAGGGCAGGTGCCACTCTCTGTTAGCGCCGAGCCACAGAGCTCTGGCAGCCACATCACAGCAGCCTTTGATTCGCCAGCCTTTCCAGGTCGACGAGCTGATGCCTGATAATAATGTTGTTTGATTGCTGAAGTGGAGAGGTAATTGATTGATCCTTTGGTATGTCTGGGGTCAGGCTTCAGAAGAAAGCCGGTCTCTGGTGTTGATTCTTCTGGGAACAGACACTTCTCTTTCCCTTGCTCTTTCAATCCACAGGAAGATGAGCAATGGAGGAAAAGAAGATGAAAAAAGAAGAGAGGAGAATGGCTATTTCAGAGATTTCCTAAAAAAAA
>NW_015511576.1:4515-5377 GCF_001515645.1 Sinocyclocheilus grahami | reverse complement strand
TGCATAAAGAAAATGAAACATGTTATTAGAACTGTTATTTGTGGTAATATGAAATATATTTCCTGCTCAAGCTGTCATTACTGTAATGCTTCCAGGTGGTTTACTTTTGAGTTTTTTCCACTCATTATTCTCAATGATATTTCTCATTAGATTCTTATTACTGTAATACAGGATGTCGTTTAACAGTATTGAGTGTTTTTTTTTAGTTAGTTAAAATCAGCATAAAGGCAGTACAATAAATGTTACTTTAAGATTAAGGCTGTGATGTGCAAATACTTTTTTTATTTATTTTGGCATTACATTAATAGGAACTGGTGGAATAGCATGCTTAATTGTCATGAAAATATGTCACAATGCACTGAACCTTAATTGTTTTAATAAATATGCCTAATTCACTTTAGGCATTAAATTTCTCTTGGCAGGTTGTGAGTTTGGTTTTAACTCAGAGTGCACACTGAAGTTTAGTTAAATTTTTAGTTTAGATTAGAGTGAACAGAAATTTAGTTTTTAGTTTTGTTTACAGTACACAGAAAAGTTTTAATAGAGTGCACATAAAAGTTCAGTTTAGTTTTTTAGTTCAGTTTAGAGTGCACATAAAAGTTTAGTTTAGAGTACACATAGAAATGTAGTTTTTAGTTTAGTTTACAGTACAGTGCACATAGGAGTTTAAATGTTCAGTTTAGTTTTTAGTTTAGAGTGAACAGAAGTTTAGATTTAGTTCAGAGTGCAAAAAAGAAGTTTAGTTGACAGTGCATGTAGAAGTTTAGTTTTTAGTTTAATTTAGAGTGCATATGGAAGTTTAGTGTAGTTTGTTTAGTTTAGTTTCTTAAAAGTGTTTTTACAGCAGAATTGTACTACTTTT
>NW_015511576.1:0-652 GCF_001515645.1 Sinocyclocheilus grahami | reverse complement strand
GTTTGAATCGGATTCACTCAGTAAATCGTTCAGAGCTGTTAGTGTGTTCGCAGCTGACTCACTGAATCCCTCACTGAATCATTTTTGGTTGTGTCTGATTCAAAATTAACCAGGAACCATTACTTGTCATTAAAAGTACAACTTCTCAAACAGAGTTTTGTTAAATTATATATTTAAAAGAAGCATTGAAATTTAAGCATTTGAAGATTCATTTAAAAAAAAAAAATTTATTGGTCAGACTTTAACAAGAAAGAATATTTTTCCAGAATCAAATTGGATCCAAACTGCTTCTGAATAATCTTTTTTGCGTGATTCTCTATTATGCAAGCTATACCGTTTGTTTGCAAAATTTTACGTTTTAGAAACCAATGGCTCTCTAGTTTTTATTTTTCAGTTAGGAGCCATGAAAGGAATAATTTAACCATGTAAAAATCAAGTAAAAAATCATGTTATTTCAAATCTGAATGTCTTTCTTTTTTCCATGCAACACAGATTGGGTCATTTTGTCTGTAACTGGAACCCTCTGTACTGTAGCTTGATTATAAATGCACATATAAACATACTTATTGCTGCCTGTAGTGGTCTGTAATGTGTGATAATGGGTAAGAACGCATGTCAGTAGAGGGCATTATTTGGGCAGTAAAACAGTGTT
>NW_015511575.1:9425-9995 GCF_001515645.1 Sinocyclocheilus grahami | reverse complement strand
ATATGTGTGTGTGTGTGTGTGTGTATATGTGTGTGTGTGTGTGTGGATAAAGTTTTTACATTTAGTAATTTAGCAGACGCCTTTATCCGAAGTCAATGAAAAAGGGTTGAATTAGAATAACTTATACACAAGTACAATAAAGTAGTTTTTTAATTCTCAGTGTAATTAAATAAGAACAATAAGCAACCAATAGATAAATAATAATAAATAACTCAACTATTGAGTTGTGCAAAAATAAATACAAACATCCGCAACAACGCCAGTACTGACACAATAACATGTTTAATCGATGCGTGTGCCATAAAAGTAATTCATACCATGGTTTTTAAAAATGTGGTGGTAGTAATAATGCCACTATTCATATTTTGCACAGACTGTACATTAAGCTAACAGTGTTCCTGTACAAAGCACAGTTAACTATTTCTATAAAAATGTTATTGCACTACTCATTTTGCATAGACTATACATTTTAAAACAATACTATTGCACACACAAGCATCTGTATTTATTACCACGGTTCTTACACTGCTGCTGTCCGTACTCCTATTTATATTCTGTACATACTTTGTT
>NW_015511575.1:0-1912 GCF_001515645.1 Sinocyclocheilus grahami | reverse complement strand
GATTTTTTTTTCTTAGATATGAAGTATGCAAGATATTTGCATATGAGGTGCAATTGGCAAATGCATTAAATTGTATTCATTGTTTGCTCTTGTTAACAATTGTATGGTAACCTTATTGTAAACATACTGTATGTATAGGCATTGTGCAGATTTGATCCAAAGTGATTTGCATCGCATTTAAGGCTTATTTAATGAGTTCTTGCAATGCCTCGGGAGTCAAACTCATGTTTTGTGAGACTCACTTTTCAATTTTGCAAGCTTTTGCACCTGAGCTGCAAATGAGCAATGTGTTTCTCTACTTCATAAAAGATTTTGCTATTCATTGTGTACTAAGCTATTTTTTTTTTTTTTTTTTAGCACTGTCAGCTCTGCAAATACTGTAATTGCTGTCTGGCACATAATGAAGGCTGTTTTTTGGTGTGAATTATATTTTAGCAGCAAAGATGATCAGCAAGCATTTGTAGGCTGGCACCAGAAATGGACTGAACTGAATGAATTTGCATTAGTCCATTCTTGTTAAAAGCATAAAACTGAAAATGAAAACTGATTATAAACTAAATATAAAGTGTGCGAGATTGCATACCAGTTCTTGTTAACAATTGCATGCTAAACTCATTGTAAACATTTATTTTTATGCATTTGTCAGCTTTTATTCAAGACGACGTACATGCATTCCCTATCAAACTCATGGCTGGCGTTTTTAATGTCATGCTGTTTGGGTTAAAGTGCTGCCAATTTTATTAATGCATTTGTACATTTTGCATATCTAAGTTCTAATAAACTGGAAAACGTACATTAGAAACATTATTTAATTTGAATTGCAAGTCTCTCCTTGTTTACAAAAGATAAACTGAAATTGTTGCAATCATAAAATCATTTTTATTATATATACGTAAAGTATGTTAGATATTTGCAAACGGTGCAACTGTTAAAAACTTTACTTTGTGTTCATTGTTAGTTCTAGTTAACAGCTGCATGTTAACCTCGTTGTAAACATCAATATTCATGCATTTGGCAGCTTTTATTCACGACGACTTACATTGCTCTTGAAGTTCATGCAACTACTTGCAATCATAAAACTGAAAAAAATATGCAAAAATATGTGCAATTGATAAATGCTTTACATTCTGGAAAACTTACATTAGAAACATGCAAAACATTGTCTGAAAATATGGCAGATATCAGATCTTTATGTGCTTAGTTCTGAGTTTACATATTCCTCTAAGTACTGTAACTCCTTTTCAGAATAACCAGTAAGATTCATAATAAGACCTTTCTGTGGTGAACATAAATCTGAGCTGATAGCAATGGTAGAGACACCATCACTTTAAATAAACAATATTTCTCCAGATCTTGCCCTCAGCTACAGTAGGTCACTCAAACAGAGCTGCTTCTGAGGGAAAAAGGCATATTTTCATGCAGCGAGCTTTGAGACGAGCGTATGATAGACAAGTAAGCCGACTTACATTGTGCTGACTGAAATGAAAAGACCAGATCGCCACAGCTGCCCTTTTCTCTCTGTCAGACTGAATCAAGTTCAGCGGGAGTTGTATAATTTGAACTGTGCTCACTTACTCGAACAGACAAGCTGAGCTGGGCAAATTGAAAAGGTCTTCATTCATGTGAAAACCCAGACGTTTAGTTTGAATACGAATGCCTATGTGTGTCAGGTGAGCATCAAACAGTTGTGTTAAATGAGATGCAGCGTCGTTCGTTTTGAGAAGTTTGAGAACGGTGTGTGGAAGATATTTGTATATTAGGTGCAACTGATAAATAGGCCTACTTTAAATTGTGTTCATTGGGTTATAATAATTGTTAATCCAAAAAGAAATAAAAAAATGCTGTAAATGGTCTCACCCTCAGGTCTTCTGAGATGTAGATGAGTTTGTTTCTTCATCAGGTTTGGAGAAAT
>NW_015511574.1:8685-9996 GCF_001515645.1 Sinocyclocheilus grahami | reverse complement strand
AAAGCGCTTTACATTGTCAGGGGGTATCTCCTCATCCACCACCATACTCTTAGAAGATATATAGAATATGATATGAAAAGGTTATTGCATCTTTTTATCTCACAATTCTGACTTTTTCTTGCAATTGTGAATTACAAACTAGCAATTCTCACTTTTTGTCTTCTGAGTTTACATCTAACAATTTTGACTAGTTTCTCAGAAAGGTGTCTAAAAATGCAGAGACAAACAATCGTGAGATGTCAACTCAGAATTGTGGGGGGGAAAAATGTGGCAGGTACCGTTTTTTATATTTTTATTCTGTGGTGAAAATAAGCTTCCCTTTATAGATGACCTCAAAACTGACAGACTAAAAACTTGGGGACTGTATAGTAATAGTGAAAAATGAAAAAAGCATGCTGAAAAGTAAAAAAACACTAACCTTTCTTTGGTCCATCGGGGACAGATGCGTCTTTCATAATCTGCTTTTTCTGTAGGGGTAAGAAAATGACATCACACAAACAAATCAAAGCAATACTGCAGTTGTTTACTGATGTGACGCTAAATCATTATGTTCATGCAAAATTAGTCTAAACGGCATGAATGAAGGGTTTCAGGGCACCTGTATGTCTGGCTCTGTAATGCTTTGCTCCTGTTCCTCTGTCTCTTTTCTCTTCTCATCTAGAACATCTTCCTTCTCATCACACTTTTCCCCCTCTTCTTCTTTCTCTGGGTGCTCTTCCTCCTCTTCTTCATCCTCCTCTTCTTCCTCATCATCATCTTCTTCTTCATCTAAATAGTCTTCCTCCTCATCTTCTCCGTCTACCTTTCCATTCATCTCATCTGTCCGGAGCTGGAGAAATGGATGGTGGCCATGCAAAAAATTAGAAATGACACAATCAGTGACTAAACAGATGACTGTGAAATGCACTAGAATGGCAGGAGAGGGTTCATGTGAGTTGAGTGGTCTTTGTAAAATTAAAACTAGCAAACAAACTACATGTATAAACACACACTGTAAGTACATTAGGCACATGAACTAGGGATCTATTTAGGAGGAGCACCTCTACAGAGATAGTATATAAAGAGGGCAGCCTCACCTGTCCGATGAAGGATTTTCAGTACTCTGCCTGATTGCAACGGATTTGCAAGTTGGAGATATCTCAAATGGCTTTCTATATTTGCATATTTACAATTCAAATTAAAAATTTGCTTTGTAAATGTTATATTCTGAAATTCTCAGGTACTGCATGATAGCTTTCACTAAACAGTCATGTAGTATGCATTTTTCTTCATTTAATCCATACAGAATTTTGTGCTTTTGTTAAAATAAAA
>NW_015511574.1:0-1815 GCF_001515645.1 Sinocyclocheilus grahami | reverse complement strand
GTTATAAAAGGTTGATAGGCAGTGATGATGATACATACAGAATGTACATGATAGTCTAGGAATCTTGGACATAGGGTTGGTTTGAACTGGTTGGTGAAGTTCTCTTCTCCAAGCCCCAGCTTTCCATGTCGACCATCACCAAAGGTGTACAAAAGTCCACTGTCTGCAACCAGCATGTCAGATTCTTTATAAACAAACAGAACTGGCATATGTTTTAGAGGAAATTATATCATATCAAATGTATTACAGTACATAAAGAATGTTATCAGGTGGTTTTCTGTGCATGTTTTACCAGTAATCAGCGCTGTATGGTTCTCTCCACACTCCACACGTTTAACTCTGCCCCTTCTGAAATGTTCAACCACTCTGGGTAAACGTGACTCAAATATGAAAGTGCCGTGACCGAGCTGTCCAAACTGGCCCAGGCCGAACGAATACACCTCGTGCTCTGCATTACCACACGTGCATACCATTCAGTCTTCACAAAGAAGAAAGACAACAAAGCAAAATGTGTTCTCCTACCCGTAAGTGCCACTGTGTGCCCTCCTCCACAGGATACCTGTACCACTTTATCAGAGATGCCTGTCACCTGTTGAGGCACTTTATGATTGGCCAGCTTCTCTTTGGACAAGCCCAGCTTCCCACTGTCCTTTTCTCCAAATGTGAACAAGGCCCCATCCACTGCAACAAATGAAACAAGCATCACCTAGCAACAAGCCAGCCTTCATAGAAGGTCAAATAATGAACATTTTATTAATTCAATGCTGCCATACTGAGCTGTATGGATCATGAAGAAGAAGCAGGAAGGTCATCATGAATAGTCAAAAAGTGGAGATTTAAAATGTTACGCAGGTATTACAATAAAGTCACTCTGCTACATTTAAGAAATATATCAACTATTATTCTTAAAATAATAATTCAATATTATGTCATTAAAATTGTATTAAAATATTAATTTAATAATATTATGCTTTATTACACATTAATGTAATTTAAAATAAGGCATAGTGTTATTATTTTAACTAGAATTGTATATTATGTGTATTATATTATATTATGTATTATGCATATTATAATTCATTAAAATAAGACATGACTCACAGAGCAAAACGAATTAAACTTTATTGAAAGTGAAATTGAAAATAAAAAAGTTATTATATTATATATGATAACATTATAGAATTGTATAATTTATATTTACTTATAGTATATTATAAACATACTATTTAAATATACAATTTCAAAATATTTTATTATATAATTTTATAATATATAAAATATTATTATATTATAATATTTAAATGAGGCATGTCAAAATTAACATGTTAATTGTGTGATTTTTTTTTCTTCAGTTTAACACGTTAAAAATATTATTTTCCAAAGCCTATTAAATTGTAAAAAAAATAATAATAATAATGGCTTAAAATGATAATTCAATGTTGAATGGCTATAATTAATGGCTGAAATTGAGAGAAAAGTGCATTTAGACATTAGCAGCAGTATTGGTTTCATTGATACTGGCCTTCATTAATAATAGACTACTTTGTAAAAAGATGCTATTAAATCATATTTAAAATATACCATCTTTAATCCTATAATTATATACATATGATTAATCATAGGAAAATATGTGATTAATTCGTTTTTGTTTTTTTTAATTGACAGCACTAATTTAAATATACTAAAATATTCAAGGTTAAATACAACATGTGACTGTTAAGAATAAACAACATAAGGTTTGCAGTTGACATGAGGTAGCAGTGGTATACGTACCAGTAACAAAGGCAGAATGATAATATCCACAGGACACCCAGG
>NW_015511573.1:0-9997 GCF_001515645.1 Sinocyclocheilus grahami | reverse complement strand
CAGTTAGCTGTCATGTGGATCAGAGTTCATATTTTTACTGATTTAGCATTTGTTGATCCTCACCATGTTTGAGAAGAGTGTGCTGAGGTACTGTATATGTGCATCTCATTGCAACTTGTATGATTTATTAATACATTTGTCTATCTGCACACATGTTTGCCTTTAGTTTTAAGAGGCAAATACTACCCATAGTGTGTAAAAGGCTTTGAAAATAAACATAAGTCTAAAAGAAAGAATAACTCTGCTTTTGATTATGAGATAAAAATATTAACTTATGACATGTCATAATGTTGACATGAAAAGTCATAAATATGCCATCAAAGTATTGACATACTAAGGCATGATTATTTAAATTATGTGATGAATGTAAAATGATGAAAAAGTCATACTTGACAGTATACTATAGATAAAAAGTTGAATATAAAAAGTCAAAATATGACATAAGTCACTTGTGAGATGTTAAAATGATGATACATTAAGTAATGATGACAGAGGAATTATGAGATAAAAAGTTTAAAATGTGACAATTATGGCAAAAGGCTATAATTATGGTAATTACTAATAAAAAGCTTATATGACATTGAGTCATAATTATGAGATAAAAGTAAAAATGCAGACATAAAAATCCAAATGATGCCAAAAAAAGTAAAGATTATGGCATAAAAAGTCAAATTTAAGTCAAAATGACATGACACTCATAAACTATTTGGGAATATGCTATTGCTAATAAATGACCGTTTTCATAATAAACTGTGAGGTCTACAGACTTAAGTCTTCTATGCATTACAGTTATCTTTTGGTGTAAGGCATCAGATTGAAGCTATTGTATTCTGCAGAACATAAAGAAATGTTATTTCGAAGAACAATGAGGGTCAGACAACATTGCTTTTCATTGTATGTAAACATTTATGTTCAACAGCAGAATTAAAGTCATATATTTTTGAAACAATCACAATTCGATCAAAATTGAGGATTAATCAATAATAAACATTCTCATTTATGGGGTGAACTGCCCCTTTAAGATTGGTAGCGTCAGAACTTCGAAAGGTTAAAAACTCTAGTAGCTTTTCATCTTAGATATGGCAACACTTGGAATCGTTCCATGTCAAAATTATCATTATTGTGGACCATACGCTTTCACACGCCTCCTACTCCACGTCACAATCTCATCTTCACAGCAAATTCCTTCAGAATCAGAGCTACGCAAGTCTTCCTGAGAGATAAACAGATGGTAAACCAAGTCAAACTCTAATTCACTTTACCTTTACCGTGGCCTGAAGTCCTTAAAAGAGGTATATTGTCATGTTCAGTGCGGCAACATTTGCTATTGTTAGGCTACTTCAGAATCTCACGTTATCATATTTAGAAAGATAATCCCCATGACCCATCTTGATGTTTCTTACGTCACACATTCATCACGGTTTTCTCTGGAGATCCTGTAAACTACAAGGTTGCAGGGTGGAGCGAATGTTGCTGCTCTTTATGAATAACACACCCAACTGACGTCTCTGCATTTAGCCTAGCTTTCTTACGGATGATCACAAGAAAATATGCAATTCAATTTAAAAATACACACAGCTACAAACCTAGTTTTCAAAAGAGGGAACCATCATAACCTTCAAAAGAATATTAGTCATCTTTTTCACAACCAAAGCTTCTAATTGAATTTAAACAAGTGAAATCATCAAATTATTCTGAAAATGTAAATGCACAATATCTTGATAAATAATGACGTTTGATGTAAAGACATTATGAATTCAGATAAACAAGTCTGGTTAGCTAGAGTTATGTCCTTGTATGTAAAGAATTGCATTTTTTCAGTGAAGTGTTCATAAAAAAATCACACCTAGGCCATTTTCTGTAAAGCATAGAAGTGTTTAAAGAAAAAGCATATCTTTTCTAAAACACATTCAAAATGACGTGACTTTGCTTGATAATTTATGGTCTGAATGAACACCTCTCTATAAGTCAATGAATAAAAGTTGATGATCTCTTTATATTAAACAAATTAAATTTATTTATTATAAATACTCTATCAATTAAACCCTTTACTGATATTTCATTATGGGAGCTTGTGGACAGTCATATTCAAGTACTTTACTAGAAGATCATAAGCTGCAAGATAATATGAAAATATGAAAATAAATAGCTTTTGAATTTTCTGATAAATGATGCCTTAGCTTCTTGAAACACATACTTTCACAAATATATCAATTAAAACCAACAAACAAAGTGTAAATTAGAATACAAACTTGTTTACATATCACAGTGAAACTTTATTTGTTCTTGAAACATTTGACATAATTATAGAAAATTATATAAAAATGGTTTGCTCTGGAATCGTTCACTTTTATTATAACACAGACCTGGCTGAAATGCTACTGTGATGAAACGTGTCAATGATAACACTTTATGGAAGGCAGAAGGGGTCAAAAGTTTTTAAAAGGAACGCGCGAAAATTGATTGCGTCATCATGCACTGTTTGTCCGCATTAACGCTACAACATGCACAACAACCAATGAAATTGCTGTATTTGAGATTATATTTGCATATATTCCACAATGATATACAAACATCAGACATGATGTTTTTTCCATGAACATGATGTTTTTACACTGGTATGCATGTATGCAAACATCAGACATTATAACACGGCCAGAATGTGTGTGTCTACACATGCAAAAGAAACACATTCAAAATTACCATTTAAATGCGGACAAACAGTTGCACGTTCAAATGCCACAGAAAACTTCCACGTGTTCCGTTTAAATACGTTTGGCCCCGTCCACCTTCCATAACGCTTGCATGTGACAAGCATACACTTCAAGTCACATAAAACAGCACAAAAATGTACAGTAGTTCAACACAGCGACGTGGATGCGATAAGGCAGCAGCGGCACAATCAGAAAATGCACTAAATTACATTAAAATTACAATCAATGGTGCGTTCAAGTCCTCCTGGGGAGTTCGTATTTATGAGCTGGGAATCGTAATTAGGATGTCAGGTGCATTCAAATCACTTGGCAAGATGGTGATGTACCTTTTCTATGAAAAACAACTCTATTTCTACAAAATGATGAATAAAGAATGTGCATTACTTGTGTTTTTGCTTATTCAATTCCCAAGTGCTGTAAGCTAAATTGTTACATATTATATCATAAATGAACAATACTATTGTATTTTGTTCATGCAACTTGACTAGTTTTAGTGTACAAATAAAAAATAAATGAATTTATTTCAACAAATTTATCATCAAAACAGATATTGCATCTGTTGCGTCCGCCATGTCGGAAACGCAAGGCTTAAAATAATCCTGCTTAAAAAATATTGTTAACCAAATCTTACACTAAACTTAAATAGAAAAAAAACTACTTAAACTTATTTAATTTCAACTAGCTGCCAAGGCAATATTTTTAATGTAATGTTTATATATCAACGAGACTAAAATAATACTGTTTCCCACTCTTTGTGGTTGCGTTCATGTGTGTTAAACTCATAAATACAATCTTTCTGACTTGAACGCACCATTATTCACTGAACATTTTCCTCCTCCTCCTCCAGAAACTTGGAATAAAAGCTCAAACTCATTGAAGCACAGTCTGCAAAAAATCTTTAGTTTTCAAAGATTTCCTCAGTGTCAGGGAAAAGACAACCGTTTGCTCTCTCACGCCGTGACAAACACCAATCGGGCAGAATACACCAGATCCGCCAGGTAGATCAGGAAGTTGAGAGCGGTGAGAACAGCCACGGCCACCAGTTTATCCCACCAACACAAACCGTGACCGTATTGGCAGAAGTCCGGTCGTCTTGAGGTCCCCGAATGACGGCTGTCGAACTTGAAGATTGGCCAAATGATGGTGGCGGTGAGGTACATGGCGACTGCTAGCAGGGCGTAGGCGGAAAGGAAGCGTGCGAACGGGAACGGCAGGAACCCGGTGCATTCCCCGACGCACATGACCACGATGGCCGCCGAAATCACGAAGCAGATGCAGTAGACGGCCATGCACCACTTCAGAGCCGGGTGACTGTCGTAAGAGACGGGGTTGCTGACGAACGCGAATATGACGCTGGCCACGAAGGTCTCGCAAACCTTAAGCAGGCCTGGAACCGTGGCCATGTACCCGGCGACTTCGCCCGGTTGCGCTCGCGTCAGACTCACTTCGACGAAATACGCCACGGTGGCCAGGCAGGAGAAGACAGAGGAGGCGATCCGGTGGTCTCGCACCTCGTCGCGCCTCGTTTCGCCCTTCAGGAAGTAGAGCGGGAAGATGATGGACGCCGACAGGCAAAAAAGCGAAGCGTAGCAGGCGAAAGAAATAGGGAAGTTGTTCCAGGACACAGGGGCACGAGACTGGAGACCCATGAGCTCCACCACCAAAACCAGCAGGGTCCCGGCGAAGCTGAAAGCCCAGCAGAAGATGCTCCAATCGTACATGCCGCCGCTGACCGCCCCTCCGTGGGCCGCCACGCTAAACGCCACACACGTGAATACTAGAGCGGCCAAACGCACCCACGTGAGGCGGGAGGACTTCAAGATCACCAGAGGCATGATTGGAGAGGTTTTTGGATGTCAAAGGTGTGCAATGTGTGTCCTTCTGGTGACTCTGCAAGGACAAAAAGAGAGGCAGATGGACCATCTGTATCAACAAAGCATGCCACTGGCTGAGAGATTTGACAAGCTCCAATCAATGATCGTGTTACAAAGACCACATGCTCAAGAGAAGCACTTCAGCCCTGGATGTGTGAATATGTACACTCTAAAAAAATGCTGGGTTGTTTCAACCCTTTTTTGGAATCAAATATGGACTAACCCAACATTTGGGTTAAAAATTGAATGTAAAAATTTAACCCAACAGTTGGGTTAGTCCATATTTGACCCAAAGTTGGGTTGAAACAACCCAGCATTGTTTTGAGTTTAGCCTGTTACAAAGGTTTGACACTTTTAGTGTGGTCTGTTTCCTGCACTGCACTGGCTTTACTAAAGCGTGCATTGTATTGCATTCATGCATGGGTTGCGTAACCGTTAAGTACTGATCCAAAACTAAAGATAGATATGCACTCATTCCCAGAGTGGTTTTAAAGAGAAATCTGGCATCATTTACTCACCGCTGTGTTGTATCAAACATGTAGGAATTTCACATGTTTCTACATTCTGCTGAATTCAAAAGAAGATATTTTGAAGAACGCTAACGGTTGCTGGTAGGCCATGGACTTCCATGGTATTTTTTTGGAAGTCATGGTGACCAGCAACTGTTTGGTTACCAACATTATTCAAATTGTCTTGAAACAACTTGAGTAAAGGCGAGTCAATTATGACATTTTGGGTGAACTATCCCTTCAATGTAGCTCAGGGAAACAACACAAGAAACACGTGTCTCATACTACTTCACACACTTTTAATTTAATGCACATGATCACTTTTTAAGCAACAGTTTATTCGTTAATGGCAAATTTAAATTGTATGACGCTATGAGAATACATTTTGCGTGCAAAGAAAACGAAAATAACGACCATCTGAGTCCACAAAGCATGCCATTAGCGGAGAAATCTGACAAGCTTCAATCACTGATCGTGTTACAAAGACCACATGCTCGAGAGAAGCACTTCAGCCCTGCTTGTGTGAACATGTGACCCATTTTGGAGGTTTGACGCTTTTAGGAGGAGCTGTGTGGCCTGTTTCCTGCACTGCATTGGCTGCATTGACTAAAGTGTGCATTGTATTGCATTCATGCCTTGGTTGCGTAACCGTTAAGTACTGATCCAATGAGAACAGCACAGTCCACACCATAATGTCCAGCCTGCTCTCTTACATACAATGACAACAAATGGAACATGGCTGTAAAGCGCCAACATTATCACCCCACATGAACAAAAATACTATAGTGCTTTTGAACCGTACCATAGTAAATACTTGAATTAATTTGTTGTGGTAGCTGATGTGGTAATATAACAACTATAGTAATGTAAACAAATGTATAAAGTTGTCTACACAACTATAGGGTATATTATACTACAATACACTACAGTTTACTGTAGTAAAAACTATAGTATACTACAATCGTTGTTTTTTACAGTTTATCAGTTCACTATAGTTAATACTACAGTATGCTGCAGCATTCAGAAGTGTTGTAAATACTATAATATATACAGTATAATACACTTTACTATAGTATGGTTCAAAAACACTATAGTATTTACTATAAATTAAATTAAAGTTAATTGTGTGCTTTTCCCCTCTACCAGAACTCTCAAATCTGATTCACAACACAGCAAACGGCTGTTTAAATGCAGGGTTCGGGTTTATTCTGCCTAAGATCTTCTTTTTAAAGCAGAGTAAAGATGGGGTTGGGTTTGGAATGACGATGGTTTTTTTTGTTTCGTTTTTGGGGTGTACTGTTTCTTTAAGAGCTAAGCTCTAGAGTTAGACTATAGAGGTCGGGAATTCACACAATATGTCCCAATTTAAGCTACTTTGTGACTAGCACGAGGTAACACCCTTATCAGCAGAAGTGACTCGACTGCGGGTCACGTCCTCCACATTAGCCACTACCTATTTTTGACACAAGCGGAGCCAGCAAACAAAAAGATCATCTCTACTAGATTTTTTTTTTAAGCCGTTGGGGCAGACTTAAACTATAAATTACGCCTCTGTTATTGTATTTAATTGCACAGCCTATATACTGGGCTAAACTTTAACCTCAGCATGTCTTTCCTCCATCTTTCTAGCAGCTAACGGATGTGGTGGAGGGTGTGGTTGCTGTGTTTTATGGGTCGGATGAGGTTGCGATGAACGCAATGGTGAGCGTGCGGTTGGTTCGGAGAAACTCTGAACTGAACGCGTTTATCAGAATTCTAGAACTTTTGAATGCGCTTAGAAGATGCCAGATGTTTCGAAACGCGCGCACAACATATAAATCTCATGCAAAAGCGTATTTATGTAAATGAGGCGCATTCCTCAGTCAGGAGCGTCCTGGCTGTCTACAACAACAAAACAATACAAACATAAGACCAATGCAAACACAGACTAACCCGAAAGAAAAGAGGAAAACAAATGATACAGACATACCTTGTGCAGACTTTTTCCGCTTTGTTTCAGTTTGTATCACAAATGAGAACCGAGTCGCTGGCCAGATGTTCTCTTCCTTAACGGGACTCGCTCAGGGCTCCACGCCCATTTCCTTCCGAATTAGGTAACGTTACAGCCTTTCTCTCACCATCTGACCTCTCCATGCAGTCTGGGGAAGGGCATCTGCGTGCTAAAGTTAGAGGTTGGAATTTAGCATTCCATTAGCACATTGTCTCAAAATGTTCTTTACAGACAGAAAAAGAGAATGCAATTCTTACCAAAGCTTATTTTTGTACAGTTCTGTAGATGCTTTGTTTTTGAGTGGAACTCACTAACTCGCTGTAACTGCGTTTTTAGTTTAGTAAGCAAGGGTATGGAGCAAAACGAGTACAATAATGTCATAAATAATGAGGGGGGAAGTTAAATTGGACAACTGAGTGGTAGAGTAGCCTAATAACCTAATGTTCGTTGTTGTCAGTCAGTGATTTTACAGATTTTAAACCTGGTAGCGTCTCTAAATCTGACGAATCATGTGGTAAACTAGAGACTGTAGAGATGTTACTGTGTCAGACTCTGCATAAGGGCTCCTGACGCGTGTGAGCAGCGCTCGCTGGTGGTCTAGTGGTTAGGGTTCGGTGCTCTCATCACCGCGGCCCGAGTTCGAGTCCCGGTCAGGGAACATATCCTTTTCACTGTTAATACAACAAGAATTGATTTTTTTTGTATCTTCTGAGTCACGGGTTACTGGATGTTTACATGAGATTGAAGTATTTTGTTATTATTTTTTAATTGTGATAATTACGAACACAGAACCCAAATGTCACTGTTTTAAATGAAAAAATGCAAACAGGCACGTTTTTTTTTCCTTTTTAACAAACGTAATTAAACCGTGTACAAAATTAGTACAAGTATATACATCTCAGAACAGGTGCTACCAAAAAAAGCACATAAATAATATTTATATATATATATATATATATATATATATATATATATATCTCCCTTGTTTTGTATTGTGCCGAGGTAGTAAAATTACAATTTACAAGTGAAATATGGGTCAAAATTATCCATTTTTCTTTTATGTAAAAAAAGTCATTAGGATATTAAGTAAAGATCATGTTCCATGGAGATATTTTGTACATTTCCTACCCTAAATATAGCAAAACTTAATTTTTGATTAGTAATATGCATTGCTAAGGACTTCATTTGGACAACTTTAAAGATGATTTTCTCATTTATTTATTTTGCACCCTCAGATCCCAGATTTTCAAATAGTTGTATTTTTTTTTTCCATTAAAAAAAAATACCCTTATGACTGGTTTTGTGGTCCAGGGTCACATATATACAAATGTTTAAATAAATGTATGCATATATATACACACATTTATTTTATTTCAAGAACCATTTTTCATCTATAATAACCCAGAGTCAAAGCAGATCCTTATTTTAGTTGATACAGTGTTCAAAAGATGCTTTGGCTTTTGTTTGTTTTCACACATAAATGTGATACTTTACAAACAAATGTATGATAACATAAATAATACTATTGTAATCAAAATTGGGGGGAAAAAAGTAAATTGTCTCTCCAGTAAATGTGATTTTTGTGCGTGCAGTACCGAAACCCAACCGATAGAGGACGAGCGTGAGTCTGTGTACACTGGGATAACAGTGCGCTTAAAGACCTCCAGATCACACACTTGATTATTCGAGGTTAAACATTAAGAGCTATTTTTGACTTTTGAATGATTTTTTTAATGCCCAATCAAAGACAAACATAAGAATTATAATCGACCAGAGAAATTGATGGTAGTGGGTTCTTACCCAAAAATGTAAACATTTGGGAATTGCCAAGTATAATAAAAAGATTATCAGTATATCGAATACGGGAATTAGAGTTATAACAAAAGCAAATGAGATCACACGTGTTAATATTATACATTATATAATATATGTTATGTTCTTTTAGCCAAGCTCCAAAATCAAATTTCCTGGAACATTCTTAACAATATGCTGATTTTTTGGAAACAGTTTTTGCGGCTTAATATTTTTTGGGAAACTGTGATATTTTTTTCAAGATTCTTTGATGAATAAAAAGTTAAAAAAGAACAGCATTCAGTCAAAATAGAAATATATTTTTTAACAATATAAGTCTTTACCATTGCTTTTTATTAATTGAACACATCTTTGCTGAAAAAACATACATTTCTTTCAAAAAAGACCCCAAACATTTGAATGGTATATTATTAAAACATTTTTTTTAAATAAATGCAGTTCTTTTTTTTTACATTTTATTCATCAAAGAATCCTGAAAAAAAGTATCACAGGTTTAAAAAAATATAAAGCAGCAGAACAGTTTCCAGCACTGATCATAAATCAGCATATTAGAATGATTTCTGAAGATCATGTGACACTGAAGTAATGAATAACTGGATTAAATTCAGCTTTGATCACAGAAATTTATTGTGTTTTAAAGTATATTAAAGTAGTAAACCTTTATTTTAATTTGAAATAATATTTCATAATATTACAATTTTTGTTTTGTATTGTTGATCAAATAAATCTTTGAAAAACATTACAAATCTCTGTGTGTGTGTGTATATATATGTGAAATGCTATATTGATTTGTAGTGTAATGTGTTCTTGTGTAACTATGATTTGAGATCACTGGAGAACCCGCCGCCGCCGCACACGCCTCGCTCTCAGCGCAGGTGACGCAGCGCAGCTCTCTCTATGGTTTGTCTCTGTTCGTCGTCTCACTCTCTGCTGTGCGTCTGCAGGCTGCTGGACGCTCCGGCTCTGGACGAGGACGTGATCGACTCGCAGAACTGGCAGGAGACGGAGGAGCCGCATGTACTGACCTCACTCTCCTCACGAGAGATTGACCGGCAGGCCGTCATCTATGGTACACACACACACCCACACAAACACACA
>NW_015511572.1:9444-9998 GCF_001515645.1 Sinocyclocheilus grahami | reverse complement strand
TGTTATAGCGAGAAAAATAAAACACAAACATTTTCAAAAAGAGAGAAAATTTTATCTTCCTCTTATCACGAGCATCGGGTCCCCGCAAGGCGGCCTGTTGCTCGAAACAATCCAATCCCTCATCACACGGGCCGAGGCATGGCAGGCCATCCCAGGAGTGACAGACCGTGTTTTGGGAATAATAAAACGAGGTTATACACTTCAATTAGCTTGAAGACCCCCGCATTTCAGCAGCGTTGTAGAAACGGTTCCCCCGGCTCAGAGCGAGTCAGGCTTCTACAGCCGCTACTTCCTCATCCGCAAAAAGGATTGCGGCCTAAGACCCATCCTCAATCTCAGACATCTGAACCACGCCCTCATGAAACGGCCGTTCAGGATGATTACATTGAAACAGATCTTCTCGCAAGTGTACCCAGGGGACTGGTTCTTTTTGCTGGATCTGAAAGATGCCTACATTCACATCCAGATAGCCCCCCACCACAGACGATTTTTGAGATTCGCCTTCGAGAGAGTGGCTTATCAATACACGGTCCTTCCCTTTGGACTGTCCCTAG
>NW_015511572.1:4702-5284 GCF_001515645.1 Sinocyclocheilus grahami | reverse complement strand
GGTCACGAAGCAGAGACTTTCCAAATGGATAATTGACGCTATTGCACTAGCGTACTCTTATTTGGGCCTACAATGCCCCATGGGAGTAAGAGCCCACTAGAGCTCAACTAGAGGCGTCGCCTCTTCCTGGGCTTGGTCTAGCAGTGTGTCCATTGCAGAGATTTGTGTGATGGCCGGCTGGGCCTTGCCGTCCACATTTACCAGGTTTTATAATCTGGACATCCCAGCCTTAAATGCCCGGGTCCTTTCTGCATAATGGGTCACGTTTGTCATATGACAAACTAGTGTTTTCTGGCATTTGCCTTCTTCCTTTACACTCTTGGTCCTCATTGAGTTCCGAGGCTATACAAAAATTCTCTTGGGACGATTACTCAAGGCCGGGCCGACATCTAGGAGTTTGGCCCTATTGCCTCCAGTGGGGTTTTCCTGCAAAATACTTGGTCCCTCTGGGCCCCTTTCTGGTGCTTAAGGCAAGTTCAAGTATTGTCGTTCCTCTAGTGGGATTGTTCTGGTTCCCCATAGCATCTTAAGCAAGAAGCAGTACGAGTGAAGTATCGATAGGGAACGTACTCGGTTACTAAC
>NW_015511572.1:1439-2729 GCF_001515645.1 Sinocyclocheilus grahami | reverse complement strand
GATGCTGAAAATTCGGCTTTGATCACAGCAATAAATTACATTTTACTATATATATTACACTTGAAAACATTTACTTATTACAACACAATATTTCACTTTTTCTCAAATAAATGCAGCCTTTATGAGCAGAAGAGAAAAAAAAATGTACCAACCCTAGACTTTGTAATGGTAAAGTATATATAACGTTAATAGTTTTGAAATAATTCTCTTATTCTCAACAATGCTGTATTTATTTAGTCAAAAATACAGTAAAAACGGCTATATTTGTACTAAACCCAGTAAAATCAGCAATATTCTCACTGAACCCAAATTTTATGAACGTTTAGTTCTTCCTAGAATGAAGAGGCGATAAAAGACCACACAAAGTCAAGACCATGTGTGAAATCTTGCGTCATAACCTTGAAATGTTCCTTCTTCTGTGCTTATTCTTCCAGTATAGTCCACTAAAATTAGACTGGCCATCTGCTAATCAACATGTTATCAACTGTACACAGGAAAACATAGATGGAAACTTCCAAGGAAACTTCAAAGCAGGACCATCAATGGGGGACATTAAGGTTCTCTAAGATGCATCCTACATGGCCCTATGGGAGCAGTTTGGCACTTTTGATTTGTTTGGCAGTCCTGAGAAAAGCAGGAAGCCTGACCAGAGCTACATTCCACATGAGTAATTCCTCGATGGGTATGACAAAGCACAAGGTTCCAGCATTAGCACATCTCTCCAGTGTGAATGTCAGCCATTGGTACATTTAATTATAACGGTGTTTATCAAGGTTGGCTATTTCTGCCTCCAGTCTCGCACATTCTCATTCTCAAGCACAGCTGATCGCGTCCCTCGGCTGACAGTGTGAGGAACAGGCAGAACAGAATAGCTTGTTCCTCAGAGCGCTCTGTTTTTGGGTTATACGAGAGATGACAGCACATGTGATTCAATAATGAAATTAAGTGTTTTAGACCTCCCTACAGGCCAATGCGGCAAAAGCCATAAGGGTATCTGACACATAACATGATCATGGACCTTTTTATATTAACAAAAAGATTTTAGGTCAAAATTTATATGAACACGTAAGAGAATGTTGGTTCTGTAACTGGTCAGCTAAGGTTTTCACCATGCATTTAGCTTTTTGCGTTCACTAGATCGCAACAGTCCAGCCATATGACAAATGTATTTATTTATGTATTTTTTTTATTATACAATCAAGGAATGTGACAATTACAAATACAAATGGACAAAAGCAAAATTACCAAGGGAAACATAATGCCATATGACAAAATTGATCTGTAATAAAT
>NW_015511572.1:0-850 GCF_001515645.1 Sinocyclocheilus grahami | reverse complement strand
TTAATTTACTCACCCTCAGGCCATCCAAGATGTAGTTGACTTTTTTCTTCAGTAGAACAGTAAAGAAGATTTTTTTTTTGATGAAAGCATAATCCTTGATGATTCATAAAATGCTGTCACTTGAGATTCAGAAAAAAAGCAGGGCACATCGGCGCCAATATCCTTGTGGTTAGTGTGCCAACATATACGCGGCGACCCGAGTTCAATTCCCGTCTGGAGGTCCTTTGCCGATCCCCTCTCTCCTCTCAGTGCTTTTCTGTCTACTCTCTACTGTCCTGTCCATTAAAGGCATAAAAGCCCATAACTATAACTTTAAAAAAAAATAAAAGAAGAAAAAGCAGGGAACACAAAATTACCAGTGGAGCCTGATTGAGGTCTTATGAAGTAAAATGATCAGTCTGTGCAAGAAATGGAACATTATTTAAAACATTATTACCTGTAATCCAGAGCCTCAGGCAAACGGTCCACGAATCATTCGTTGGAACCGGTTCTTTTTAGTGGACTAGTTGAACCAGTTCACCAAATCAGACTGAACTGTCTGAAACAGTTTGTGGCTCGAGCAGCACAGATCTACAATTTGCTCAATCAAAACTCACTTTTGGATGCCCAACAGTCACTCGGACTCCAAATGAGCTGCAGATACAGTATGTGCATGCGTGAGTTAATTGTGTGAACTAGTTTATTCACCTTATATGCTTTAGACATGTAAAACATCCATGATTCACATCAATATTGGCTGCATTAAAAATATAATTGTGTATATGTTACGTTACTGCACGATTACGTAAATTAACTCTAGATTACGGGTAATAATGTTGTAAATAATGTTCAGTTTCTTGCACAGACTGAT
>NW_015511571.1:21753-22292 GCF_001515645.1 Sinocyclocheilus grahami | reverse complement strand
CCCCCCTCATAAAACAACTTTCTCACTGGATCTAAGCAAATCTCACAGGTGACATATTTTAATCTCAAAAAGTGAGTCGTCACTGAAAGCTGAGGAGTCTGCATCTATGGAACCAGAGTGGTTTGGGTCTCAGGAGACCAGCTGTGGAGCTCATTACCCCCCCGACCCCCCGGGAGGTCAGCAGCCTGGATTACACAAGACCTTTATCAGACCCGCCGGCCGGTACATTAACGTACGCACGCTCATATTTATTTACCTTCATCGACGGCGCGCTGCTCAGAGTTAATGAATCGTGCCCTATGAACCCTGAGAACAGCACGCTATCACAACAAATACAAACCACAGACTCACAGAGACACCAGAGCATCACAGAAGAAAGATTTCAGGACGACACGCTCACAGCTTTCACTGTGCTTCATTAATGCTGAACCTCCAGCAGAACAAATGTGGACTTCATTCATACAACAACGAAATCAATACATCAATAACATAATCAAGTCCATAATCCATAATAACGCTTCCTCCAGTGAAAAAGTGCA
>NW_015511571.1:8884-9999 GCF_001515645.1 Sinocyclocheilus grahami | reverse complement strand
TGTTGTTCAGGAAACCTAAAACTTCAATTACTTCAAACAGGGCTGCCAGCTTTTGAGTTCAGCCTGGACTGAGAATTATTCAGGAATAGTTAGCAAGCTCGCGATTAAGAAAATGAAACAGAAGCATATGAATTATTGGGGTGGACCCCCCTCTGGCTCTGAGTCCGTCTGGAGCATCGCTCAGTATCATCAATGTGAATGCGAGACCTGACATCAGAAACTCTGCTTGTGTTCGTCTGCTGGCTTCAGTGGCTCAGGGTTAGAGGAACGGATCTGTCAGAGGTCAGCAGAAATCATCTTCAGGTGATTCATCACAGTCGCTCGGGGTTTGAGCTGAGCAGTGGTGGACTCTGGAGGTCCCAGCGAGCGCAGGCTCTCGAGGCTCTCGAGGCTAATGCTCTGTTCGGGTCTGGAGAGAGTCAGTCCAGCCATTAGCTCGGCCGAAGGCGCAAGTTTAAGTTCAAGCCGACAGGTGTGTCTCGTCCCATCACAGCTCCTCCAGCAGCTAACCTTCAGCTTCACAACCTCTGTCCACTAGAGGTCAGCTAAATCATCACGCTTCACTCGTGAAGATGCTGCTGGAGCCTCCAGAGCTCGAGAGACACGTTGAGAAGACACCAGACTGTTTGTGTGAGAATGACACACACACAGCGTCTCGGGCCGATCGTTACGTGCTTTAAGATGAAGAAGTGCTGATAGTGACATCAGACGGAGGAATGGATCTGCAGTCAACTTTAACACTTCACTTAAAGCCTTTATATGAATAATGCATTACAGAAGTATTATTAATGCATCAATTATGTCTTGTAATGCACCTTATAATGCATTATTTGTGGCCGTGGAGCACAAAAGCAGTCATAAGCAGGGTGCAAATTACGGGGGGATTGTTTACCCTCTTCAACTTAATGCTGTTGAACTGAATTTACCAGAAAACTATTTGCTAAAATAACCACAACATTAGCAGAAACGCTAAAATACAAGCGTGTGGTAATGTTAGTCAGCTGCGCGTGAAAGTTGCACGTGTTACTATAACAAACACTGCCTGTTTTCTTTCAGAATCATCACTGGCCTTTAGAAAGACAAAAATAGGTTACATAAAAGTTTTTACCTACAGT
>NW_015511571.1:6498-7192 GCF_001515645.1 Sinocyclocheilus grahami | reverse complement strand
GTCTCTGAAAAGCCAGACCGTGAAAGATGTGAATCTGGAGAAACTGGACAAGAGATTGAGCCCAGAAACACCAGAGGAGGTTTATTTGATCGGTGTTGATCTTTCTGTGTGATTGAGTAAATGAGAAAACATTCTAACCTTTTCTGAAAACTTTACAACATCATTTGCTTTTTCCCACTCTTTGAGATCTAAGACAGAACGCACGCATGCAGAAGGATATTTCCGTTTCTATTGATTGTTGAGTCAGGTTTTATTGTCAGAAGCACTGTGGGTAAACAGAAAACCAGTCCAGTCTTCTCTGAAGATCATCTCTGCGGTCGATGTGTAAGAGCACGTGTGGAACCGTAATTAAAGTCTTGCATTTAAACCCGACGGAGCGATCTGAACACAAGCAGAGAACTGACAGATTACAGGCTAAATGATCTTCATTTCACTCCAAAACCTCATTAAAACACGTAACACTGATGAATAATTGGACTGATTTAAGATTGTGACGGTCCGTTTCTCCTCAGCAGGAATCATGTTCAACAGCAGCGAAACCCGGCAGGGAACGGCAATCCAGATCCAAACGGGTCAAAGTCAATCATCTGTGGAGCGGGAGTCTGGAGAGGGTTCTGCTGTCAGCCGTGAGAGGAGAATATGGGCCGGCTGATGTTACTGTTAGTGGTCATAGCGTTCAGCTCCCACCTGAAGA
>NW_015511571.1:2688-5245 GCF_001515645.1 Sinocyclocheilus grahami | reverse complement strand
GGACGCTGCCAAAGGAAGAGCCTTTATTTGGTGCCGGATGCGCCTCGCCTCGCCTCGCCGTCTGCCTCAGAGACAGAGAGAGGATCTGCCAACTCACCGCATCACCGACCGACCGCAAGTCACTCCAGCCATGACAATATCATTTACCGTAAAACACGGAGTGCCACGGAGATCGGCAAATGCTGGATGAATAAATGAAGAGCAGGGCTGTACACTGCATCAAACGGCGATGCGGACGAGTGTGTGAATGTTAAAGCACTGCTGTGTAAATGTGCTAAATATTGTAATTAATAAACTATTAAGGGATAGGTTAACCCTAAATAAAAAATAAAATAAAACTTGTCATGTCATGCACTTCTTATTTTAGCTTCTGTAATGTAAGGGTTAATCCACGGCCACTATTCAGCTGATGACTTGAAGCATTCATTATGATATTGAGGCAGTGACATCACACTGAGACGGTCAGACTCACTGAAGTCCAGGAGGTACAGGTCCGAATGGTCCATGAGGTTAAACTCGTCGCCCATCCCCTGCTCCGGACACGGACTGAAACACAAGAGCACAACAATCCCGTAACACTTCTGCATCAAACGCCGTGACTCAGTTCTATTATTTTAGAAAACAGAATAGGAGTCTTCAGCAGAGCTGCTTATTGAGTTGAACTGGTTTCATAATGAATGAAGTTCACAGTTATTGAACTGAACCGACTGGAGCTGCATGATGTTGCAGAATTTTGGACTCATTTTTGAAGTTTGCATCATTGATTCTCTTACTTTCCTGTTTGTTAGTGTAAAGCTGATTTTGAAAGTGCTAGAGAAATAAAGGTGACGACTTCTTTTTCCCAAACAAATTTGTTCAGAGATCGCAGGGCAGCCATTTGAAAGGGTATATGAATTATCTTATCATAAGAACATCTTAAGGCTGGCCAATAATATAGTTTCTGAATGCAATTGTGCTACATAATAAATTTGTACTTTTACCATCTAACTGGCGGCACAAGATTTAATCTAGCGAGACCGAAACGCTCTTTTGTGCATCAAGCTGTCCTAGAATTGAGTAAGGCATATGAAAAATCAAAACGCCACTAACGGATGTGGTAAAAACTGTGAATGAACTTTTCATTTCATAAACTTTAAAGTTATATCATCATCATTATCCAGACCTAGAAATCATTACAATCAAATTCCATATATTTCCACTCTGTGTAAGAATAATGAATATGCATTTGTTTTCATGAACACACAGATGTTTCTTCAGCTGCTGACGGACACAACAGTGAAAGTTCACCGCTCAACACTAGTAGGGTTTAAACCCACAACCTTTCAGTTTCCCTCTCAGATCTTTAAGGAGCAAAAAAACACGGCCGCTCTTTCCTTCTCATGTTACAATATTACTAAAAGAGGAAGCTGTAAAACTCACACACACCTTATCAGAGACAAACACACACGAGACCTGCAGGAAACGCTGGAATATCTCACACAAACATCTGCTTCCTGCTGGCACACCTGCACTGAACACCACCTTCATCATCATCACCATCTTCATCATCACCACCGTCACCATCATCATCACCACCATCATCTTCATCATCACCATCTTCATCATAATCATCACCACCATCATCATCATCATCATCACCACCATCATCATCATCATCATAATCATCACCTTCATCATCATCATAATCATCCCCACCATCATCATCTTCATCATAATCATCACCACCATCATCATCATCATCATCACCACCATCATCATAATCATCACCTTCATCATCATCATCATAATCATCATCACCACCATCATCATCATCACCACCATCATCATCTTCATCATAATCATCACCATCACCACCATCATCATCATAATCATCACCACCACCATCATCATCATCATCACCACCATCATCATCATAATAATCACCTTCATCATAATCATCACCACCATCATCATCACCTTCATCATCATCATCACCTCCATCATCATAATCATCATCACCACCATCATCATCATCATAATCATCACCTTCATCATCATCATCACCTTCATCATCATAATCATCACCTTCATCATCATCATCACCACCATCATCATCATAATCATCACCATCATCATAATCATCACCACCATCATCATCATAATCATCACCTTAATCATCATCATCATCATAATCAACACCTTCATCATCATAATCATCACCACCATCATCATCATCATCAGGGCATCCGGAGAGCCGTCCAGAACCGCGGCCAGTATCGGCTTGAGAGCAGGACATGGTTGGGATTTTACGTTCCTGATCTTGCTTAAATTAACAGGCCACCGGTTTAAAGGGAATCACAGAGATGCAAACAGGTGAGAGGGAAAAAAGGTGAGAACATTTCGTAGATCGGGGGCATGCTCCACACTGAATTTCTTTTAAAGATATCCGCTTTACATGCTCATTTGTAGTTACTTTAAGGTATTTTTTAAATATTTTTTTATATTTACTGCAATTTTTCATCCAAAAAAAAAAAAAAAACTAAAAAAAAAATTTAACATCTTGTTGCAACATTTTACA
>NW_015511571.1:1977-2193 GCF_001515645.1 Sinocyclocheilus grahami | reverse complement strand
AAGAAAATACTATACAAAACTTATTGAAACAACCAGGGGCCAGTTTCATAAACTTGGCAAGGGGTCTTACTTTTCCAATACAAATAAGACCAAACTAACTTTTCATAACTGAATTTAAAATATTATGCCCAGTCTTGAAGAAAAAAAAAATTAGATGACTAACTTTTTAAGACTAGTCTACACAGTTTATGCAACCGGCCCCAGCCCCGACCCCCC
>NW_015511571.1:0-366 GCF_001515645.1 Sinocyclocheilus grahami | reverse complement strand
TTAATCTGTATTGTATGAAGTGCTATAGAAATAAAGGTGACTGGACAGACTGAGTCTCGGTATGTTGAGTTCTGCTGGTTTCCAGTAGCAGAAATGACTGAATGATCACAGACTGACAGCAGCCGGATGATAAAGACAGCGAGCGGCTCTGCTCCGCTCCGAACCCTCTCAGAGAGACAGACAGAAACAGACAGACCGATAGACGGGTCAGTGGTGAGACAGCGATGTGACCAGAGCGCCTGACGGTGTGAAAGTGTTTTGTGAGTTTATGAGGTTTCCTGGTGTTTGACGGCTCATTTGTGTTACATGATCAGCAGAGTATCATTGAGGAGCTTCCTCCCCCTGCACACACACACACACACACAC
>NW_015511570.1:9272-10005 GCF_001515645.1 Sinocyclocheilus grahami | reverse complement strand
GGTGGCTGACTAAATACTTTTTTCCCCACTGTATATATATGTGTAGTTTTATTTCATTCAGCTTTTATGACCTCATAATTAGATTTAATATTTGTACTTTTAATTTGAAAGTTAATTTGTTTAATATAAAGTTAATTTGTCAACCACAGGACCTTTTTAGTGAAGACAAAAAGGTAAAATTTTTAAAAGAAACAGCACCTAAGACACACTTTCCATTTATACACTTAATGGAACAGATACATATAATTCTTAATGTTTTATGTTATATGCACTATGTATGATTATATGGTCGATTGCATTTTATTATTTGCATTTAGTATGACATTAGTAGTTCTCCAATGCAATATTCTGTAAAGCAGAGCTCTTTACAGCGGGTGTTTTCTACAGCAGACCCCGAGAAGCATCTGGTTTGTGTGGCTTCAGCAAAAGCACTTAACCTGTGTCCTAACCCTGCCATAAATGCACTGTAAGTCACTTTAGATGAGTGTGTGGTTTGTACAGTAGTACCCTCTCGCTCATAAATACACACTTTGATCTTACACTAAGATTGATATCCTTGTGGAAAACCAGAAAACATGTTCCACATTCAAGTAGCAGTTAAAATGTACAAGCACACACTACAGTATGTGTGTGTGTGTGTGTGGGTAAAGTGTAAGTCAGACTGATGTTTGTGCTTGGTTAGCTTGGATGATGTAGATGCTCATGCTTTCCCAGCATGCTGTCTGTCTGGAGG
>NW_015511570.1:0-1415 GCF_001515645.1 Sinocyclocheilus grahami | reverse complement strand
TAATTATTTGCTGTCATTTTACAGTGAGGTCCAGCATCCCACAACAAACCTGGATCAGAAAAACAGCCGCTCACATCCCATCCCATCACTCACTGCACTGAATCTGGGGATTTCATGGATGATCTCAAAAGGAGCAGCCAGACATCTGATTGAGATTTTGGAGGCCTTCATGCCATCATACACTGGTGTCATTTCTTCATCAGCTAATGGATGGCCAGGGTGGAGGTGCTGACCAGCGTCTCAGTGAGTAATGACGATAATGCAGTAGAACTGTACTGGTTGGTGTGGAAATGTAACAGGTTAATTGAGGCTCACTTTATGACTCTGTATTGAGTGAGAGATTAATATATTAAATGGATGCCAGATTCCCTAGAGGTCTGAAAAGGTGGTGTGTCATTGAAAGAGGGGAGGGGCTATTACTCAGTTTCAATGAGGAGGTGGGGCCAAGACTACTAGGTACAGTACATACATGTGTGACAATACTTTTGATCATAATTTTGAACATTACATTTATTGCTTTATTCATTTTTTTAAAATAAAACTATACTTATACTTATTTTATATACTTATTTTTTTTATAAAAATATATTTGAATTAAAAAATATGTAATTTAGTTATTTATTTATTGCTTAAAGTGTGCCAATGCTAACTTAAAAATGAAATACATCATTTTTTTTTTTTTTGTGGTTAAAGTGTCCAAATGCATTTTGGGGCCATCTTCTTAAATCATTAATATTTACATAATTAAAAAGGTCAGCGCAAAGTATTGTGATTTCACAAGCAAACACAGTTAATCACTGTTGCACTCATATGGAGAGAAGAATAGCATCTCAATTCTCAGAGGCCATTTATCTGCGAGCCAATCTCATTATTAAAACAAAGAAAGATCTGCTGTACATCAATAATGACTGACTGAAAATCTAACATACATGCACACGCCATCCACTCTCACTCTCAATCTGTTATCTGCTTCCTACCACTGATCTAAGCCATCCATCCATGTGCAAAAATTAATTAAATTGATTTCTTATGAAGAAACCATCAAACCTTGTATTTCAAGACACCAAGCCATTGAGAATGAAGATGGATGGGACATTATACATGAACAGCAAGAGAGGTGAATCACTGTCTTACATGCTTGAACATATTTAGGTGTGGTAAATATTTGTGAGGGAAGTAAATGGCATATCAAATGACATCTTTAGCATTGCAGTGGTGGTGTTTAAAGTTTTCTTTCTGGCAAACTTCTCAATGACTTTAATTGCTCACCACACATATCCAAATGCTGAAGTTTTCCTGAGACAGTAGTGGCCCATAACAATAACATATCAGGGAGAGATATAATCTCCACTCACTGTCTGTGGCATGTGGGTGTTTTGCATTCGTGTGTGTGTGTGTGTGTGTGTGTGTGTGTG
>NW_015511569.1:6913-10005 GCF_001515645.1 Sinocyclocheilus grahami | reverse complement strand
AGAAAGGAAAACTTGAAATCACATCATATGACCCCTTTAATTAAAATTATTAAAACTAAAGCTGAAATAAAAATAAAGCTAAACAGAAGCCTTTAGAAAACTGATAAAAAGTACAAAAGCACAAAACAAGTTTACTAAAACAAATTCAAATGAAAACCTAAAAATAATAGCTAATTCAAAATATTAATAAAACTATAATCGTAAATAAATAATGCTAAAATAACACAAAGTTAAATTAAATTAAATTACACATCATCAGCATTTCTGCATTCCCTGGGAATCAAACCCATGCATGGCCTACTACTAAGCAATACTGTTTAAGCAACATGAACGCCAATATGACATTCTCTTCCTGCATTAGTGGATGGTCCTTGGCCAAAATAAGCTGAAATGTGGACGAGACATTTTGTTGTTTATTCAACATCCTGGCAATGTGAGACTAGTGTGAATAGGGTTTAGTGAATAGAGTGTGTGTTCCTGTGTGTGCATGTGAGAGAGGATGCCCACCCTAAGAGGATATTGAATAAACACAGATGAAAGGAATGATGGAGAGATGTTTAAATAGACCATGGGATTTGATATGAAATAAAAAGATGAATATGAAACCTCCTCACTGTGGAGACTGTCCTTTTAGGCACAATAATACAGAAGTCCCAGTGAAACATGTCTACAATAGAAATCAATAACATACCCATTCTTACATAGGACTGCAGGTTTAGTGGGAAAAAATAGAGCTCTGGCTCTTTGGAAACTGAACATGTTCAAGGCTGAGCAATTCAACTGTTCCATTTCTACTCATCCCGATGCTTCAATTAAGCTTCTGAATGGCCAGACACACATTGTCCCTGAAGAGCATCGTCAACCATCCAAGTATGAATATGAACCATGAAACTAAGGCAGGAAGAAAAAAGAAAATGGAGTAGGATACCCGAAGAAGGTCGCTAAAGAAAAATTATATCAATAAGCCATAAGAGCTGACGCACTGCAGTGATTTTACTATGGGGTATTGTTAGGCATGACACAAGCTGCTTTGTACAGCTTGGCTTATTGCTTTTATATAACAGTAAAAACATCACAGATAGCAATATGTTCAAATTATTACATTTATTAACGATAATAATCATAATAAAACATTCTTCTGATGAGTAATACATTTCATTAGCCTAAACAAAGGCTGTTCATGGATGCTAAGGAAATTGGAAAACTAACATATCCCATGTCTGAATATGCCTTTAACACATTTTTTAAAATAAACTTAAAATGTATTGTCTAATATATACATTTGAAAAAGTAACGATAATAATCATAATAAAACATTCTTCTGATGAGTAATACATTTCATTAGCCTAAACAAAGGCTGTTAATGGATGCTAAGGAAATTGGAAAACTAACATATCCCATGTCTGAATATGCCTTTAACACATTTTTTAAAATAAACTTAAAATGTATTGTCTAATATATACATTTGAAAAAGATTATTATTTTATACTATACATTAAATTTATTAAATTTTAAAGTATAATAACAATTTAAAAAATTTATATTAATTATTTTATATTAATTTTATATTAAATAATACATGTAAAAATGAAAGCAAAATTATAGATAGACATATTGGGACATCTTGGCTACATCACAGCTTAAAGCATTTCTTTCAGAGAATAAACTGTGTTTTTTATTTTTTTAAAAAGCATCTGAAAATAATAGCAGAAGGGATGTCTGCCTAAACGCCTGGTTTAGGATATTGGATGGATATTTGAGGATGGAGAATTGAGGACATGAAAGAGATATTTTGAGTGATGGACAAAACACAAGTGAGTGTGGGATGTGAGAGAGGAGGGAAGGTTTAAGATTAATACAATGATTGACAGGAGGTAAAAACTCCCCAGTGGAGGAATAATATTCATCACCCCTTTTGCTATTCAGTTTCATTTCAATGTAATTCTCCCCTATCTGTGACTGCCAAAGCACTCTATCACTCCACTGTGACTGCCATCATCCCTCACTCTTGCTTGCTCTCTCTCTAGTGTCCTTACACAACCTGAATGTGAAAGTAAATGATGTAAGAATGCTGTGTGAAAACGCACTGTTAGCCAAACTCACAGTGAAGGTTGACATCTCTGACAAACATTTCAATCTCAACACAAGCAGCTCTGCAGAAGCAAATCACCAGAAACACACCATACCCAAAGATGCACTGTAATGCCTCAACATAGTCTCATCTTCCACTGTCTACACAATTTCCACAACTCTATATTTCAATCTCTATCTTTTTCTCATACCCCTTTTCCATCTAAATGGAAAAAGGGTATGAGAAAACCTGAGGCGAACCATTTGCCCGCGTTTCCGTTGATGTTCTTGGCAAACTCTCTAATTTGTCTTGGATCTCTGCAGAAAATCATTCTTACTTAGAGTGCATGTTCATCCTGCTGGTTCATCCTGTACTGTTGAGAACTACGCGGCCAAATACAGAAACGCGCTGCAAATACTCGCGACACAACCATATACAGAAATGCGCTGCAAATATACACAGACCACACTGGAAATGTTTGAAACGCTTTTCTGTATTTGGTCACGTTGTGCATATTTGCAGCACGTTCCTGTATTTGGTCACGTTGTGCACATTTGCAGCACGTTTCTGTATTTGGTTGTATTGTGAGTTTTTACAGCACGTTTCAGTATTTGGTTGCGTTGTGCACATTTGCAGCGCATTTCTCTATGTTTTTTGCAGCGCGTTTCTGTATTTGGTTGTGTTGTGAGTATTTACAGCACGTTTCTGTATTTTGTTGTGTTGCGAGTATTTGCAGCGCATTCCTGTATTTGGTTGTTCCGTGTGTATGTGCAGCGCACTTCTATATTTGGTTGTGTTGTGAGTATTTTCAGCGCGTTTCTGTATTTTGTTGTGTTGTGAGTATTTGCAGCGCACTTCTATATTTGGTTGTGTTGCGAGTATTTGCAGCACGCTTCTATATTTGGTTGTGTTGTTTCTGTATTTGTGCTGTGAGTATTTGCAGTGTGCTTCTATATGTGGTTGTGTTGCGAGTATATGCAGCATGCGTCTATATTTGGTTGTGTTGCGAGTATTTGCAGCA
>NW_015511569.1:0-5883 GCF_001515645.1 Sinocyclocheilus grahami | reverse complement strand
CAGCGCGTTTCTGTATTTGGTTGTGTTGTGAGTATTTACAGCACGTTTCTGTATTTTGTTGTGTTGCGAGTATTTGCAGCGCATTCCTGTATTTGGTTGTTCCGTGTGTATGTGCAGCGCACTTCTATATTTGGTTGTGTTGTGAGTATTTTCAGCGCGTTTCTGTATTTTGTTGTGTTGTGAGTATTTGCAGCGCACTTCTATATTTGGTTGTGTTGCGAGTATTTGCAGCACGCTTCTATATTTGGTTGTGTTGTTTCTGTATTTGTGCTGTGAGTATTTGCAGTGTGCTTCTATATGTGGTTGTGTTGCGAGTATATGCAGCATGCGTCTATATTTGGTTGTGTTGCGAGTATTTGCAGTTTGCTTCTATATTTGGTTGTGTTGAGAGTATTTGCAGCTTGCTTCTATATTTGGTTTTGTTGCGAGTATATGCAGCATGCTTCTGTATTTGGTTGTGTTGCGAGTATTTGCAGCGTGTTTCTGTATTTTGTTGTGTTGTGAGTATTTGCAGCGCGCTTCTATATTTGGTTGTGTTGCGAGTATTTGCAGCACATTTCTGTATTTGTGCTGTGAGTATTTGCAACGCGTTTCTATATTTGAAGCATTTGTAACGTGCCTCTATATTTGGTTGTGTTGCGAGCATTTGCAGCATGCTTCTGTATTTGGTTGTGTTGAGAGCATTTGCAGCATGCTTCTGTATTTGGTTGTGTTGAGAGTATATGCAGCATGCTTCTGTATTTGGTTGTGTTGCGAGTATATGCAGCATGCTTCTATATTTGGTTGTGTTGCAAGTATTTGCAGCGCGCTTCTATATTTGGTTGTGTTGCAAGTATTTGCAGCGAGTTTCTGTATTTGGTTGTGTTGCGAGTATTTGCAGTATGCTTTTATATTTAATTGTGCTGTGAGTATTTGCAGCACGTTTCTGTATTTCACTGTGCTGTGAGTGTTTGCAGCACCTTTCTGCATTTTGAGTATTTGCAGCACATGTATTGTCAAACTAATGAAGGTTGTGTTCTTAATTTGCTGGTGCTTTTTCTATTTGCATGTGTTTTCTTAAGTTGCAGCACATTAAGCTCTCTCGGCCACCGTATATTCCATTGACTGAAATAACTTTTTATAGAAACTCTATTTGGGACCTGGTTAGAACTGATAGAAATCATTTTGCAGTGTATTTAGTCTTAATCATGAAACTGACATGATAATATCTTAAATTACATGCACAAAATCTTTCTCATTTTCTGTGCTCACTCTTCTGGATGTGTCTCATATACATGCACCCCCCACCCCTTCCTCCACCATCCCTTGATCCCCCAGGACACAATTACAGTTTTCCCCTGGATACAAACTAATTAGCTTTAAAAAAAACTTCCACGAATTAATAAATAAATAAATGAGGGGAAGGGAGCTAAATAAATGCTAATCCTTGGCGCAGTGCTCAGACACATGGACAGAGGGACACTACAACAGCTTCATTCACACACACACACACTCACAGACTGCGGCAGGGTGAAGCTGTTGCTGAAGCGCAGCGGGATTCTGTAGTAAATCACCACACCTGTGCTGTGTAACCTGTGCGCGCCGCCTCTCTCTACCCAAGGGAAAAAACGTCCCACTTAAACACTTGCAGGAAAACAAATGTGCGTTGGGAGAAAAGGCTCTTAACAAAAGACTGAGACAGAGCAGGGAGTTAAATGGCTCTAACGGCACACGCTAAAGCAGCCCTAAACAAACATATTTTAATAAAGACTAGCGCTAGTAGCTAACATTACACTAACAGGTCTGTGTTCGGTGTGCATATAGTGGTAAATATAATCGAGGCTGAGGAAGGATGCTAATTATGAGGAAGCTTTGGGAGCCATTAGCTCTTCCGCTATGAATAAAAGAGGATGAACTAAACTGACAAGTGTACATAACTCACGGCGCTAATGCTAATGTCACGGGACTCGCTAAACACCCACGGCAACCTGCCAATGAGCCTTGATCAGTTTTGCACTTCTATTATAACCGTTAAACACTGGAATCGATCCGAATATCCATGTTTCCATCAGCCCCTGAGGACCACAATGACCCGGGGGCAGCTTTGCATTGGCGGCCATTTTGATATTCATGATTTTGCGTCAGTGGACCAGAGCTAGAGAGATATTAATGGCATGAGGCGATCTGAACTCGGCTCTGAGCGCTTCTTTAATAATGGCTAGACTAACGAAGTGCGGGGAGCTCCAGTAAACGACCCCAGTAGATCTAGCACCATTTTCCTTTAATGGACTTTAATAAAACAGCATGATGGTCCCTTTATAAATCCTCTGTCAGAGGCAGGTGTGGAGGCACAGCAGGAGCAGCGCTTCAAAAATCGCTCAGCCAGGGATGTGGAACGAGGAAAGGCTGCTTAGCTGCACTACCGAAGATTTGCAGCATTGCTTAATGAATGTTAGGCTACCTCCGATGCTGTGGATGTTTAGCAGCGAGACGTACAAAGTGCTTTATTACTCAACTCTTAAGCAAGGCAGGGGAAATGGAGGGAGTGGGAGAGTTGGAGAAAAGTGGAAATGGGCGAAGAAAAATGCAGCTGGGTCATTTTCATTATGCAGTGCATTTTAATGTCCCCATCATATACAGTAAATCTTACATGGACAGTTCACATCAGTTCTATCATTTAGGCCTACTCACCCTTGTACCATTGACTGACTTCTGTGGAAAATAAAAGAAGATATTTTGAGTAGTGGTCGATCGATATATCGCCAATGCCGATATATCAGCCGATATTTGGCATTTTTCAAATATCGGCATCGGCCAATACGTTTTTCTGTTTGATTCGCGCGATCAACAAACTTTAAACTAGTGATTTAAAATCATGCTGCGCTTTAAGCATTTGCCCACTGTCATATTCATGTCATTTTCATTGCGTGCTGTATGCAAAATGAGTGTTACCTTGGCTTTATTAAAAAGAAAAAGAAAAAAAAAAGATTCCCAATGCACACACACTTCCCAGAATACTGGTGCCCTGTTGGTTACAGTGTTTACTTCCTTTTTAATTCGATTTTTATTAAATATTTATTTATTTGTGAAAAATGCTTTGTCTTCTAAAGTAATCCATTTCAAATGATTTCAAATTTCTTAAATATAAATTTAAATAAATAAAATTATATCGGCTTTATATCGGCCATCAGCCACCCTGCTTTCCAAGATATCGGCAGTCAAAAAACACATATTGGTCGACAACTAATTTTGAGAAATGTTTCGCATATTTTGAGAAATGTGTTTTTGTCCATAGAGGTTAATGGTCACCAAATCTGTTTGGCTCCCAACATTCTTCAAAATATTTTCTTTTGTGGTCAACAGAAGAAAAAATTTTTTTTTTAATTTTTGGGTGAACTATACCTTTAATATATATTTTATATTAATAATATAAAAAAATATTGAACTCATAAAGGAAGAGGAGGATCATTTTGGAGGAAAAGCACACATACACACAAACACATATCAAAATAACCTTCAGGTTAACACACTCATGTTAATTAAATTCAGCACTTAATTTCCATCCTTTTATTTTCATACTGTCAGGAATACTTTTCATTTCTTTATTTCCAACCGGTTTCCATTGTTTTCGTGCATATTAAATAAAGAATCACATCATAATCAAAAAAGTTTCAATCCTAACTTGACAAGCTGTCTGGTGTGTCCTTTAAAGTAGAAATCAAAAGTAGCGACAGATCTTTTTTCTGCATTGTGAGGATAACAGATTATCAAAAAAGATCAAATGTAGGATGTGAACTTGGTTATATCCATCGGTTGTTTATTGGATTTTGAGATGTGGCTGATGCACTGAAAAATGGAGGCAGATTTAAATCCAAGTTTTCAATCCTAACTTGACAAGCTGTCTGGTGTGTCCTTTAAAGTAGCAATCAAAAGTAGCGACAGATCTTTTTTCTGCATTGTGAGGATAACAGATTATCAAAAAAGATCAAATGTAGGATGTGAACTTGGTTATATCCATCGGTTGTTTATTGGATTTTGAGATGTGGCTGATGCACTGAAAAATGGAGGCAGATTTACAGTAAATCCAAGCTTACAGTCCATTTTAAGAAAGGGGCGGGGTTTAAGCAGACTAAATGATTGGAGAAGTCCAGCATACATCACCAAAGAGAAGTCTGTTGTTTCACTGGAAAATCAAAATTTTTACAAAAAAAATTACAAGCTCAAAATAAATAAAACTTATGCATGGATGAATCATTCCCAACAAAATCGATATACATCTAGAAAATAGATAGGGTACAATTTAACAACACAGGCATATTCATCTGTTAAAAATTACAGAGCTCATAACAGGAATAACCCAGCTCCGCTTTGACGGACTATGTATGTGTCATCTTTGTCATGACTGGTACATCATTAGAGAGATGGGTGGAAAAAGGCTATGTGTCACTCTCCTGTGGACCAGCCATTAGAGTCAGAGAGGGTCACCACTCTTTCTCGCTCTGTTTCTCTCACTTCACATTTACCGCTTATCTTGGTCATTACCTTTTATCTCTTCCTTGTATTTCACTCATTTTCTCTCTTACTCTGGCTCTCTTTCTGTCAATCAGGTGAAGTGCGCAATATTACTAATAATATCTCATGCCCATTCCTATTGTTGTCCTCCATTAGCATCCTCTAATGCATATTAATGCAACCACTGCCATAACCTGATCTTGAAATGCCGACACCTTAGCAACAAGTGCACATAAACATAAAAAACCCAGTCAAGAGCTTCCCGCCCCCACCCGTCCATTACCTTAACTCTTAACCCCAGCCTATATTACATCTCCATGGTGACCGGTGCCTGGCAACTCCTGGAAGAGAGCAGTTGTCGTAGCGATGCAATGTGAGGTGGTGATGTCAAGGCCCGGTTACCACAAACTTAAGGGGCTATTATTTCTGCTCTTATGGGAGATGTTTGAACATTATGTATTCACCACCCTGTTACCACGGCGATCCATCGCAATAACCATGGGACTCGGACCTCGATTTGTCTTCATTAGGGAGGACTCAGCGGCGTTTTGTTCGTTACTCTAACCCCACTTCACTGTCATTCAACCTCTGGTCTAGCTCTTTCCTCCTTCGCCCATCGCCGTCCTTCCTCACTCTTTTCTGGCCACTCCAATCAAGCCTAAGTAATGCGGTCACGGGCTACGCACACATATAAGCTCGCTTTGTGTAGCCACACACTCAGTACACACAAAATCAATATGGTATACTGGGTTCACCTTAAGTTAAACAAGTATACACTGACCAGCAACTCCCCACTTTCTCTTTCTCTCTTCCCTCTATACAAGCACACAGTACTCTCAGTGCTCTCATAGGAATGTGACCTTTTTATTCAAATGGACACAGTGAAAATGAATTAAGTAGTGCAACCCTTAGGACACCTACACACTGGAGTGTACACCGAAAATTACGTCTGAAGAAATGTTGGACCTTCCCACATGAGTGTAGATTTCAACTGGTGACACAATCACAGGTATTTCTAACACAAGCGTTACATAATGTGGAGCTTTTTTTACCGATACCAAAATATTTTTAGATAATTTATATAATATTGCATATAATTATATCATAAAATATGATTAATAATGTTTATTTACATTAAATAGTACCTTTTGGTTTGTATCAATCAAGTTCTCAAAACAAAACAAAACAAACATTTCAAATAAAACAATTATTATAACACTCACCCTTAAAATAACATATACTGCAGATGCTATCAAACATAATAGCCATACCACATAACTCTAATTTCGACTTAATGGTGTTTTCTGATTTGTGACCCTGTACCATAAGGGTCAATATCTCGAAATATAAATAAGCTTTCCATTGATGGATGGTTTGTTAGGATTGGACAAT
>NW_015511568.1:8483-10007 GCF_001515645.1 Sinocyclocheilus grahami | reverse complement strand
ACAATACGCTCTGAACAGCTGGAAGCCCAGCAGACTTAACCCGCTGTCCGGAATGGCATGATTCAGCCAGGTTTCAGTGAAACACAGAGCAGCATTACTTTTCCGGGAGAGCAGAAGAAGTTTGTCTGTTTTGTTGGTTAGAGAGCAGAGATCCGCCAGATGTAAGCTAGGTAGTGCCGTTCGAAATCCGCGCTGTCTGAGCTTCATGAGCACGCTGGCTCGCTTCCCCCATTTGCACTTCCTAAAGCTTTTGATCATCACCGCAGTTCCGCCAACTACAGTGTTCAGCTAAACATCCGAATAATTGAAAACCAGTAGAAGATTGCGTGGTGTGTTTTGCCGAATGTTCAGCAGTTCAGCCCTGGTGAAACTGATTGTATTTGATAAACAAAAGACAGGAAAAACTAACAAAAACATTAAAACAACTGGAGAGCTAAGCACCATGGCAGAATTGGAAAATTCTGTCATCATTTACTTACTCTAGTGTCGTTCCAAATCTGTATGGCTTTATTTTTTCTGTGGCACATAAAAAAATATTCTGAAAAAGTGTCTCAGTGTTTTTTTGTCCGTATGAGACTCCAAATGCGTCTCCACCAAAGGGGGGTCCAATTATGTTGGACTTTCATTATATGAAGTCATGAATTTCAGTTAAAAAATTCTTTAGAATATCTACTATTGAGCTGTACAGAAAAATGAAAGTCATATAGGTTTTAAATGACTTGAGGGTGAGTAAATTATGACAGAATTTGCATTTGTGGGGAAACTATCCCTTTAAATACTGTAGTGAAGTAAAATACTTGTAAAAAATTGTATTTTCACTGCACATTTTTTTTAAATCTTCTTGCTTTTTCAGTATCGTCAAAGGAAGTCCACTTACGGCGTTCCAACAGCAACATCCCAAAGGCCCGTATGAGGACTTTGAAAATGAGCATAGTAATAGTGACCTCTTTCATAGTTTGCTGGACACCATACTACTTGCTGGGTCTCTGGTACTGGTTCCTTCCTGAGGATTTAGAAGAGACTGTTTCTCATTCACTCACTCACATACTGTTTATTTTTGGACTCTTTAATGCGATTCTGGATCCAATCACTTATGGCCTTTTCACCATCCATTTTCGCAAAGGACTGAAGCGCTACTGTCGCAACACGGTTGTACTCACAGAGTCAGAGAATAATTCCATCATGACGGGCTCATTGAAATGCTCACTATCCCCATTTCGCATGAAAAGAGTGACCCAGACCGGTCCAGGAGCTAACCCGGAGAAGAATGCGGTGAGTGGGGAAGATACGAAGCCAGCTGACAGTGAAAACAAGGAATAGTGGCAACCCTACCAATCCAGACTTGAAAGTGTCATTTGATTAAAGATACGGATGTGACAAGGCAGGCCTTGTACTGGCTGTCTAGCTGCTCGCAAGAACAATGAGACAACAACACACTCCTGCCTGTTCTCCTCAGCAGCGTTAGACAGATTCCAATTCAGCCCAAGTGTGTCGCATCTTTTGATTCATTCACTGATGAGCTGC
>NW_015511568.1:6749-7202 GCF_001515645.1 Sinocyclocheilus grahami | reverse complement strand
ATATTTGATTGACGCACGAGTAGCTCATGAATGTGTTTACATCATACTTCTCAGGGAAGGTGCTTCTTTTGTCACAGGGTATTGAAGTCCAACTGGAGACTGACAAACTGTAAAGCTTTCCTCATTTTAATGTCAGGTGGATACTATCATTTCTCTTGATGTGACGTTACGTGCTCTGACAGTGCTCTATAATCAACAGATCCATGATCATTGCTGTGTGTACGAGTGTGTATTTCTGAGAAAGTCCCGTGCCATCCACTAGTTGTGCTTCTTGTGTTTGCCGTGTCACTACAGGATGTACTTAGGCCTTAACGACCTAGATTTTCAACTTCAGTAAATGTAATAGCCCTGCAGGAAAGTGTAGCGAGGAGGAAAATGAAAGGGAGTGAGTTATTTCTGTCAATATGTCATGGGTGAAGAGAATATATATATATATATATATATATATATATA
>NW_015511568.1:0-842 GCF_001515645.1 Sinocyclocheilus grahami | reverse complement strand
TTTTTTTTTTTTTTTTACAGCAGATTAACCTGTGATACTGCCTTTTATTGTCAGGAGGAGTTACAAATAAGGGTCATGTAAGAAGAGATGTCTCGGTTACGTACATAACCCTCGTTCCCTGATGGAGGGAATATAGACATTACGTTGTGACAACATTAGGGGTTTACTTGGGAGCCCCAATCATCTCTGAGTTTAAATGAAAATGCCAAAGAAAGTTGGCTTGTGGATTTTGCATGCCGAGCCACTCCCTGCACATGCGGTTATATATTGCAACAGTGTGCATTCACTCATACAGGTTTTACCCTGAGGAGCCGAGAATGTGTCCCAGCTTCAGCGAGTGGTTCAAGGTTGTGGCATAGGGACATAACGTCTCTGTTCCATACATCAGGGAATGAGGGTTACGTACATAACCAAGACGTTCCCTATCTGTCGGTCACTATGAGTTATGTCATGACAAAATTAAGGGTCTATGGAAAGCACCACAATCTGTATGCCATCACGCCCTGTGGCGCCACAATTGCTGACAAGCCACGGCGTGTCAAGGCAAATGCTACGCAAAGGTCGTAACCTTCCCAACCCTCTAACGTAAATTCGCTGACATTGATGTCCGAGGGGACCAAAGGCGAGTACATCGCTGTTGGAGATGGCCATGCTGCTGTTCCGTCAACAAAAATTTCTTAACAGAAGGGATTTCCACCTTCAGTGAAAGATTGCTTCAAATCTTTCCGATTGGTTGTTACAGCTTGGTGGTAACGATGGGGAAGCGAGCCTACCAAGAGGAAGGTAGCTACAGAGGTCACATCCTACCTGTAGGGAGGTGACATGTGGAGACACTGATATGG
>NW_015511567.1:8831-10009 GCF_001515645.1 Sinocyclocheilus grahami | reverse complement strand
CTCTCTTTGAATGTCCTCATTCCCTACTTCACCTTTCCATCTGTCTCTGTCCATATGTCTATCTGTGACACTCTATGACTGGGTTCCAAAACAAAGTGTGATGCCTCACTGCCTACATAAACAGCACAACCTCATATGTGACCTCTTTAATGAATTCTGAATAGGCAACAGTTCCAAATATTGCTCCACAGTGGAGAATCAAATCTCAATTGATTGAGTTTGTGTTAGCATGTTACTAAGTTAACGTCATAATATTCTGATAAACATCAAAATTCACAGCACACAAATCTATTTCGAATCAATTTCTCTTGCCTTTCTTTGTGAAAAAGTATGCTTAATTGTACTGAATATGAACTTGTAACGTACTTCCAATCCTAAAAATCCTTTTAAAAAATGTAGTTGCAGATAATATAATATTAATGACGTAAAAGGCCAAGTGTACTTAAAGAGAGTACACTTTTGTGACTGCTTCTTAACACTTCAGTACACCTTTTAAAAGAGTACTGAGTGACTTTAAAATGGAAGTTTTTCAACGTAAAAGTTTTTTTTCGTAAACTTTTACGTTGAAAAAAATTTTCATAATCTTTTAATATGCTTTAAGGAAGTAAACTTTTTTTACAGTGTTTTAACTTTTTGTGTTAGTCAATACTAAGTTAATATATTTTAAATGTACACTGCTAGAAAAAAATATATATATACAGTATATTGTCCTGGCAGAAAATTACCAGAACATTTTTCTGTTAAATTTACACATTTCCTTTAACACAAAAACACTACACAATGCAACGCATAATTCAAAAATGAGTAAAATACAAAAAAATTAAAATAATCAAAACGGAAAATCCTTTCATATTAACACATTTTACAGACTATTACAGACTATACATTTAAATACATTACATGTATTGCAATAGAAAAAAAAGATTCAATAGAAAAGTTTCTATAGAAATTACATTAAAGGGGTCATATGATGCCCATTTTCCACAAGTTGATATGATTCTTTAGGGTCTTAATGAAAAGTCTGTAACATAGTTTGGTTAAAATTTCTCAATGGTAGTGTAAAAAAACTAATTATTTTACCCTGTCAAAAACAGCTCTTTTCAGAGCATGCAGATTTGTAGCATTTTCCTTTAAATGTTAATGAGCTCTGCTGACCCCGCCCCTCTCTTCCGAGCCAC
>NW_015511567.1:0-3016 GCF_001515645.1 Sinocyclocheilus grahami | reverse complement strand
ATTTGCAAAGATTCGTTAAAAAAAACCTTACACTCACTTCTTCTGTAGATGAGGCTGGATCACGAATGATTTGTGCGAACATAGATGCATTTATGTAGATCGGGGGCGCATTCCCTTCAAAAGCAAACGTCTTCAGCGGCTCAGATGTCGGGAGTAAATGAGGACTGCTATGTTCATTATTACATCCAACAACAGAACACCTCAATCGCTTAGAAGTCATTCTTGTCTACATCTGCTCCAGCGGTGAAACAATGGCGTACTGATGACAGCTCACTCAGGGCGGGTCTAAGGTAAGACACCAGTCCACCAGTGACGTCACACAGACAGGCATCTGAGATCGGCTCGATTTGAGAAAGGGGTAAAAATTTTAGTAGATTAACAAAAAAACACTGGGGGATTATCATTTTAGGGTGGTTGTGTACACACACTGCCAACACACATTTCAGTTCAAACAACTTGTAAAAGTGCATGTAGCATTATATGACCCCTTTAATGTATATTTTTGTTTATCATAGTATATTCGGCAGCACACTTTAACCATGTACCTAAGACAATAAAAGTAATTACGAAATTACACAAAGATTAATTTAAGTCCTAAAGTCAAAAGCACTCTAATGTTCAGCTAACTGTATTTAATATACATTTTAAAAAATAAATTTTGATTTAATTGCAATTAACATGCAATTAATTATCTGAGAACATTACATTCAGTTTGCATTTTGTGTATTTTTTTTACTCTATTATTTATGTAATAAGTATGCTAAAGTGTGCTTCTTTTTCACAATTATCCACCACTTTGGATTTTCCACAGAACTTTTTGCAATGGATTTTGGGATTGCCTCTTTTTCATATCTCTTTCTGTCTGTATACAGTCTGAATATTGTGCCTCAACTAAACTATAAATTAACAAACGAAAACAATTATGCCTTTCTAAAATAGCATGTGATGAAAAATAGAAGAGAAAGAGAAATTGCAATATGACAATATACTAATCTGCTCCCTTGCTATTATAGTTGTGAGATGAAGCTCCTGTGATGGGATTAGGAGGGGTCCTCACATTCATTGCCGAGATGAAGAAATATGGAATAACAGGAATATTATTTCTCAAATCTGATCAGTTAAGACCTGAGGGATCTCTGCCTGAATCATTTATTCAGTAGCTGACAACACAAAGAAGCTATGAACACACAGCTCTTGTCTGTGGACATATTGTATAATAACAATGTTTTCATCCTGCTGTCATAAAAACAGGTGGCTTTATGTAATCTAGACGAAGAGTGTTGAGGAGGAGGATTATTCTGTAAGGGAGAATGATGCAATGAAGACATCCACCAATGAATCAGAGGAAAGTTTTATTTCTCAGTGGTTGATCTTTTATAGCTCAGGAGAATCAGTGGAGTTCTCAGTTATGATTTAAGCATTGATTTTTTTCTTAGATGTTTCTCTCAAGATTCCTTATGAGCAGGGGATTGAGGAGGACACTATATAAACCTCATCAAAATATGAATAAGGTAACGTAGAGGTTTTGAAACATCTTTTGCAGTCTAGAGACAATATCCAGGGTCCTTTTTCATGAAAAAAAGTAATTTGGGTGGATGTCAGAGAAAAGATATATGGATTTGAGATGGATTTATGTCCATAACTTTTTGTCTTCAAGACAAAGAGCTCAAAGAAACTTGTGCTTCGTTCATTCTGTACATCGATTCTCTGATATCAAAGGCTTACTAAGTTTGGTTCCAATCCAATACAGATTTGCATCCCTGTAGTTTTGTGTCTCCTCCAGTAGGTGTTCATGGTAAACTCTGGTTTGAGGAGATCAGGGAAACAGGTGTAACTAATTCTCCCCACTGAGCCCCACGTTCCTAGACTCGCCTTTTCGAAATCCCCACTTCCTGTCTACTGTTCCTCCTCACTGAACCTTCATTTTGGCATGGACACCTCCAGGCACGGCCCACTCGGTTCCTGCCAACAGTTCAGAAACTGCTCTCATAAACAATAGCTATGTTCGCACACAGTTCAGTTACTGTATAAACGAGAGTGACAACCAAACTGACTCCCATTAAATTTTCAGCATTTAGCAGAGTACGTCTGCTAAATGATTAAATATGCTGTAAAAAAGTATTCAAAGCTGCTGTCGAACAAAACTGTATGAACAGGACAATCTCAAAATTCATTTTAAAACTCTGAATTTCCAAACTTTCTTTTTGCAAGCCAACATTAGTCCTCATAACTGGTCAACACGGCGGATTTAGTCTTGTTTATTTGTTTTAATTCTTGTTTACTTCTGGGCTCACTACCTACCACCTGTCTCCCACTGCGTGTCCACTCGACCTGAAAGGAGAAAAAGAGATGGGGGAAAAAGCAAGGAAGTGAGGAGTGCTCAAAAGAGACTAACAAAGAAAGGGGTCTCATTTCCAAGTCTCCGCTTTCGTCATGTCATAATTGTGCCTGAAATCAGCATGCATTCAAGGCGAACATTCAAGGCCCAGCGTTTCCCATCCATCCTTCTTTCTTTAGCTTCTCCTCCTCTAACTCTCTCAATTTCCCTTTTGCACATAAAAAGGATAAATGCAACTTCCAGATCATGAATATTTAAGATCAAGCATGTTCATTTGCAAGTTTTTGAAGAAATATTTTCTCAGTCCTTTTATCCAGTCCATACCTTCAACTATGACCTAGCTGTTTATCGTTTGCCAAGCCTTTAAGTTCTTGTTCAACATCTCCTCAACCCCCTCATCCTTTATTCTGTGAATAAAGTACAGCTTATCTTTCAATCTACAAAAGCTAAATCAATATCTGTTGTGCTCACAAAAAAATCCCGTCACTATATATATATGTGTGTGTGTGTGTGTGTGTGTGTGTGTGTGTGTGTGTGTGTGTGTGTGTGTTTTTAACAACAAAAAAACATTTTTTATGATGCATACATAAACATCTCATAAAAAATGGAAAATTAATTAGCATTTACATGTTCTATTTCTAATAACAAAAAGAAAAATAAATGCTATATAATTATATT
>NW_015511566.1:8722-10018 GCF_001515645.1 Sinocyclocheilus grahami | reverse complement strand
AATAAGAGGCCGGAAAAGTTAAATGTACATATAAGGAACAGCTGTGGAGTGGAGATCCTCGCTTCAGGATGTACGGGCCAGGAGAAGCGCAGATATAGGCTCGGACCACCACCTACGTAGTTGGAGTGATGAAGCTAAAACTAGCTAGAGCTCCAAGGAGGAAGTACAGGAAGTACAGGAGAGAAAAATTAGACGTGAAAAAGTTGCAAAACCCGGAGACAAGACTGAGGTTCCAGCTGGAACTCAAGAACAGATTTGCAGCGCTCCCAATCGAAGAAGTCTCCCTGGAACAAGAATGGGAAAGAATCAAAAGCGCACATCTAGAAACATGCAAAGAAGTATTTGGCAAAATACAAAGACATCGGAAACAATGGATTACAGAAGAAACCTGGAGAACAATTGAAGAAAGAAGAACAGCGAAAGAAGAAGTCAGCAAAGCAAAGACGAGACTGCAGAAACAGAGAGCTATGGCGCACTACATTGAGAATGTGAGAGACGTGAAGTGGAAATGCAGATCAGACAAGAAGAAATATATTGAAGGGTTGGCAGACGAAGCGGAAGATGCAGTAAAGAGAAATTACATCAATAAACTATATGACACTACAAGAAAACTAAGCGGAAAGAAAAACAATCCAAACAAACCAGTGCGAAGCAAAGAAGGCAAAATATTAAATACACAAGAGGAGCAGCTGTCGAGATGGAGAGAACACTTCAAGGAAGTCCTCAACGGAGAGCCTCTAATCGAAGAATTACAGGTTGAACAAAACCAAGAAGAACTCGACATCAACGTGGTAGAAATTACAAATGGAGAAGTTGTTTGTAACAGCAAAAGCTGGCGGGGTCGACAACATCCCTCCAGAAGCATTTAAGGCAGGAGACAGCGTGTCAGCCAAAGCCATCTTAAAGCTATTGAAGAAGATTTGGAACGAAGAGGAAATACCGACAGACTGGAAGAAAGGAATTATAGTAAAACTACCAAAAAAGGGTGACCTCAGTCAGTGTGGAAACTGGAGGGGAATCACATTACTCACCATCGCCAGCAAAATCCTCGCAAAGATCATCCTGGATAGAATCAAAGGCGTCTTGGACGCCAGACTTCACAACGAACAGGCAGGATTCCGGAAAGAGAGATCCTGCACAGATCAAAATGCCACCCTAGAGTGGAACGCAGGCGTATATATTTTGTTCATCGACTTCGCCAAAGCTTTCGACTCAGTCGACCGAGAAGCCTTATGGAAGATCCTTTGAGCTTATGGAATCCCGGAAAAAATGGTCCGGATTATACAAGCCCTCTAC
>NW_015511566.1:384-1136 GCF_001515645.1 Sinocyclocheilus grahami | reverse complement strand
TATCTATCTATCTATCTATATTACAAATTGTTAGAATATTTTAATTATAAATGATTCCTAATCATTTTTAATTATAATATATTTTTCCAAAAAGCTGAATTTATAGACAGACAGATAGATAGATATTATTGTTTTATGTAACTCTGTAAAAATGTTGTCTGTAGTCTTAAGAGCTCACTTAATATTTCTCTAACACAGTATAAATGGGACCTGCCGACTTAGACAGGAAGAGACTGAGTGACCAAAAATGACCAACCCTAGCTTGTTTTGTTTTTATTTGACATTTAGGGGCAGGTTAATCTGACATGGGTGACATCACAATAATAGATCCGGGTGCAGTGACTCACTCAAACCTGACCTGGGCCATGTCAAGCCATTCCTCTTCTATCTCCCTCCGTTTTCATGTCAAATTCCTCACTGTCCTAGATAATAAAGTGGAAAAAAGTGCCCCCTAACTCTCAGAAAGTGTCTAGTACATGAAGCGGGACAATAATTTTCTGTATGTATCAGATGTGATATATGGATCAGTGATAAATCAAGCCCCAAGCCAAGTCAATTAACACTAAATTGCTTTCATAAAAACCTCAAAAGACATTAGGCAGTAGATCTATAGGATACATACACTTGCACTGATATACAAGTCAATAATACAATGTAACTTGTCGCCAAACAAAAACAGAGGCTGCTATAAAAGGAAAGGGATTAGCATCATATTCTTCTGTTTCTGGGTTAGACATACAGACACTGTTCAG
>NW_015511566.1:0-374 GCF_001515645.1 Sinocyclocheilus grahami | reverse complement strand
ACTGTTCAGCTCACAACACACAGCTCAAAGGCTTTTTTGAGTAAATGTGACAGAAAATGGTCCTCCCAAAAGCCTTACCAAGAAAAACTTTTCAAGACAGAGAAAAAACAAAAAAAACAAACCATGTCCCAAGGCACAGAGAAGATGTGAATGGATATTGAAGCAGAGCTCACTCTGCAGAAAATAAGTCCTTGATTTCTGTGTCATTTCTACTTTTTCTACTGTTTTTCTTCTCACTGTCATGTCTCGAACCACAATATTTCACCCAAAAGATGCAGAACTGGAATATCACATTTTGTGTAGTTGTTTAGCATTTTGAAATTAATATGAACAGTCTGGATATTTAAGGAAAAGTAGGAGAAGATTCTCTCAAC
>NW_015511565.1:8383-10011 GCF_001515645.1 Sinocyclocheilus grahami | reverse complement strand
TATATATATATATATATATTCAGTCTGAATAAACAAAACGATGGCTTTAATGTTTAATGGGAACTACTCATCACTTAGATATCACCAATTCAAATTCAAACTTAAAATGGCCTTTCAATGTTTTTTTGTTTGTTTTTCTTCAATTTCACCGTTAGCTTGGTGAACTTAAAGTGACATCTCCGTGTCTGTGACCAGTGTTTACTGATGTTCCGAAAATAAGTTGAATAAATTAAAAGAACATCTATACATCAGTTCATAAATGAAATTGTTTAAATTGGTACTGCCTTGAGCTATTGTTTTGGAATAAATGTAAAGATGCTTAAACACTAACTTGATGAGATGTACTATATTAAAATTATTTAAGTATTCTAGTATATGTAAATATTTTAATCGATTTGTATTAGTATATTTGACATGAAAAGGTTAATTTCATCACACCGGCCACTGGCAGCATTAGTACATCCGGGTGCTTCCAGTGACCTTGGGTTGTTGGTGAGAAAGAATCATGGCGGCTCTTGTCAGGATAAGTTCTGTTTGCTACAGAGGTGTCCGCCGTAAGTTTGAGTGTTTTTCATGCTTTTGTTCTCGGCACCTCATTGTGTATCACAGTTCAGCTTCAAGGTCGTATGTAAAAAATAAAAAAAAAATAATAATAATAATTCTCCGTTTCATGTTAATGGCAGCACGCGTACTCGTAACGTTACTGATAGCTAGCATGCTAACTTAACCCTGTGAAACATTTCTCAACTGTCTCTCTTCTCTTTCTCTAAATTAACCAGTTATTTATATTTATGTAAAACTGTTGGTAAACGTAATAGTGTACACCGTAAGACTGAGACTAGAAGATGACATGAATTTGATCAGTGTATAAAAAGGTCTGTGTTTATATTTATTATGTTGGCTGGTTTTAAATGATTTGTCATTTCTAAGCATTGTATGAACATCATCACTGACCTCATTCGTTACAGATGAACATCAAATTAGTACATATACTTGAACTTTTAATTCTGAATACTTCTGTTTTCTTGTATTGTTTGTTCTTGTCACTTTCCACAGCTCTGTTATTTCGCTCTTCCTCCCTCATCAGACCTTTAGCTGTACAGAAGAAGGATCGTGATTGTCCATACTTGATATCAGCGAAGATACATGCTACTCCATCCAATTATGGTTAGTGATTTACATTGTGTGCTTTTTTTGTAACATTGTAAATCAAGACAGAGCTTTTTGTCTTTTCCTATCATTTTATTATTCTAATATATAGTTGACCGTACTGCCAGCCTCTCAATGGGTCTTAACATTCAGATGTCCAAATCTATTCATGGTTGTTTCATTAGTCAAGTAAATGATAATTGACAGGTGACTACAGTGTGACAGAAGATAAATGCTGAATGTGGAAATTGCTAACCATCTGTCAGTTTATCACTGGTAAAGACAGAGTGGAAACATTGGTCATTTAGAGCTACAGACTCATCTTCAGCTTTTTCTTTCCCTCTGCTGGGGTACTGGATGATTAAATGCATGTAGTAAGTGTTATTAAAGGTGATGGCTGGAGACATATACTGCAGATGTGTTGACGCACATGCTCTTTTATAAAGAACATTTGTTGATGTTACTGTTTTTTTTTTTTT
>NW_015511565.1:3368-4614 GCF_001515645.1 Sinocyclocheilus grahami | reverse complement strand
CTCCAAAACTGTTGCTATGAAGACACAAGCTCATCTACACCTTGGATGGCACAAGAGTGAGTAAACCTTAAGCAAATTTTCACTTTTTACTATTCCTGTAACATGAATATCCATAACAGCCATTATTTAAAAAAAGGGCATTGCATTTTATTGTGTGTTTTTCAGGGGTCTTGGCCAGATTGTGACAGATTACGTTCACGGAGACTTTAAAATCAAGATGGCTAATGCTGGCCTCTTCCTTCTGTCGACCGTCACCTTCGCCGGCCTGTGCTACTTCAACTACCATGACGTGGGGATTTGCAAAGCTGTGGCCCTCTTGTGGAGTAAATGACTGGACTGAGATGAGGGTGCTGTGGGATCCGCTTTCGGCATCAGAGTTCCAGTTTATTGTATATAGTTGTGACATTATATGTAAATTCTATGAATATATAATTTTTGCCAACATTGTGTTGATTTGCAGGTGTTTTTAATTGTTAATGATTTCAGTTTGTTCAGAAGATGCTCAGCTTTTGCTTAAGATGGAAATCTGCATGCCGTCCACTCTCTTGTCTGGCAAATCAGTGTTTCTGATGCAGCTAAAGCAACAAATTATTGTGGCTACAAGATGCTGGTCACTGTATTTGAACTTGAAAAATCATTACACTAATAATACTACATTTTTACAGGAACATGATCAGGTAATAAATGTTTTGGCTATATTTATATTGCATAATGTCTTTTTGTCAGCCAGTATCTGATGTGTTAAAACAATATCTTGACTCAAGTTGGTTGTCATTAGAGCATATGCAGAATTAGCTTTACACAGGTATTTGAAAATGTACCTTCATAGTCCTCCATTAATGACCACATCTGGAGAATTGTCACATTGACAGTGTTTCTGCTTCACACTTTGCATGGCTGTATTTCTGCTCAAGTAAGTAATCGTTCATGAAAGGAAATGTGTAATTGAATGTGCTTTGCACTAAAATCAATGTATCTACATCTTTCATTTTAAATTGCTTAGATGTACTTTAAACAGGTAAAACTGAGCTTGTGTGGGTAATGCAAATAGAATCTAAATGACAAAATGTGTGTTTTGGGTCTAAGGGTTTCTAGAGATATTTTTTCCTGACTGACTTTGATGGAATACATTTTGGACTGAGATTTTGCAAGTCCTGTTATCATGCTCTTATACACTTCTGAAAACGACATCATCGAGTCTGGCCGCACTTGTGTCTGTTTAAAGTGCTATGGAGATTTGTGTAAT
>NW_015511565.1:0-2701 GCF_001515645.1 Sinocyclocheilus grahami | reverse complement strand
TTTTTTTTTTTAATGATGAATGTATTTTGTGTGAGGTGATTTGAAGTTGTCATTTTGAGGTCATTTAAGAGAAAAGATAAGCTATCCAAGCCTGATCTTAATGTGCTGCACATGGTGCACGTAAAAGAGTCAGTCAACAGTCACATGCTTTACTGTCTTTAATAGCCATGGATATGTCCTTGGGAGATATTTTATGCCAGCTGCTGTGCTTTTATGAACTTAAAGAGCTTGTGTATTCAGTTATAGCACCAAATGCCTCATGGGGAAATTATTAATACATTATTTTGTATAACTTCACTGGAAATTCCCAGGCGGAGAATTAATCTGTTAAGATGCACATGAGTTTGAGTCTGAATTTAGTATAATTAATGATAGAAGATGCATACAGCATTACTATTGCAAATCATTTTTTTTATTACTATTTTTTTTTATTATAAAAGTATAATTATATTTAATTTAGGTGAACACTACAGAGTTGTATATTTGAAATTATATATTTAATATTAAAATAAATATTGAAGTACTGAAATAATGAAGATTTATCAGGGTAAATCAGGGTAGCTGGTTTGATTATTAGATTTTATGGTAAGGTCAATGAAATTTCCTCAATGTCATTAAGATTTCAGAGTTATTACTTTTTTCTTTCTTTAGTTTGAGTTAAAGTGAGGATATATTTACATCATTTGCTGCTGACTGGAATTTCCCAGACTGATTACATTGATCCAGAATGATTAATTTTGCTAATAATAATAACATCACAAATCTGTCCAGCTCTGTAGTATAATTAACTGCTCTTATTATTGAAATATATATGTCAAAATATATCTACGTTGTGTATTGAAGATTGTATAGTGATGGATGTTCAATTTATATATTTATTCATAAATGTGTTGCACCCAAGCACCCCAAGAAATTAATGAATTTGTTTTTGTTGTTTTTTTGGCTTAGAGTAATCCTGGAGTGAATTCAAACATACCATTCTTATCAAGATAATTGTAGGCAAAACAACTTTGAATGGTGGTGTCTGTGATTTTGTATTGCATAAGCACCATGTGACCCAACAGATCTCTTTATAAGACAGTCGAGTTAACAGAAGGAGACAAGGGAGTCTCCAGGACAGCTCTTGAAACATCTTCAACTCAGCAAGCCATCACAAGACCAGCATGTCCTCTATAAAGCGTCTCAACACTTCTGGTAGGTTCTAATCATAGATTTGATGTGTGTAGTGCACAAAACTTCAGATCTGAAATTCTTCTTTTCCCAGCAGACTCACAGAATAAACACCAACACTTCACTGATGTTCATGGTCTGCCGTGCATTGAGAATCTGGTGTGCTCTGCAGATGAAACCCCAGAGCCCATCACAACTACAATTACAGGTAACATCCCCTTCTGGATCAAAGGCAATTTCCTCAGAAATGGACCTGGAAAGTTTGAGATCGGAAGAAGTAGGTGAGTGTCATCTGGGTTCCTTGAGAACATAACAGAAATATCAAAGCAAAGTAAATAAGCCGTTGTGTTCGCTCCTCAGTTTCAACCACTGGTTTGATGGCATGGCGCTTATGCACCAGTTCCACATTGAGGATGGAAAGGTGACATACATGAGCCGCTTCCTCAACAGTGATTGCTACAAGGAAAACCTTGAGCATAACCGCATTATGGTGTCTGAATTTGGCACGATTGCCATGCCAGACCCATGCAAGAACTTCTTCCAGCGCTTCCTCTCTCGCTTTGAGCTGCCGAGTGAGTGAGAAGTCTTTGGTTCTGATCGAAGTGGTCTGAATATGTTCTGCGTATGTGAGCATGTCATCTCTCTCTTCCCACAGAGCCAAGTGACAATGCGAATGTGAGCTTTGTGCAATATAAAGGAGACTACTATGTCAGCACAGAGACCAACTTTATGCACAAAATAGACCCACAGACGCTGGAAACAAAAGAAAAGGTACATACATACTAATTATGATTTTTAAAAACGTTTCTAATATATTTGTATGGAGAACAAACTGAAGCTGAAATGTGAAAATCGTCATGTTTAGGTGGACTGGAGTAAATTTGTTGCAGTTAATGGAGCCACAGCTCATCCCCATGTGGATCCTGATGGAAGTACATACAACATGGGCAACTCTTACACTCGAAAAGGTTTGTCAGCAGCTTAAATCTAAACAAATCACACTGATTAAAGAAAAGTCTAAAAGTGTTTAATGAGTTGCCAAACAAACACAAAGATAAGAATTGTTAAAATTCTTCTTCTTCTTTAATTTTATTCTTAAGGTGCTTTCTACAATATAATAATGGTGCCGTCAAAGAAGGCAAATCCAAATGATACCTTGGAAGGAGCCTCAGTTGTGTGTTCAATCCCCTCAGAGGACAAGTCCAAACCATCCTACTATCACAGCTTTGGTAAGTGAGCAATGCCTACAAACTCTTTTGCAAATAAATGAGTGAATTTAAACTTACTGTATACATTTATATTTAAAATATTGTATAGAAATGTTTGGGGTTTGTAAGATTTTTTAAAAAATATTTAAAAATAAGTCTCCTTTGCTCACCAAGGCTATATTGATAAAAAAAAAACAACAACACAGTAATATTGTGAAATATTATTACAATTTAAAATAAGGTTTCTTTTTGAATATATTTAAAAATATAATTAAGCAGTTTTCAGCAGTCATTACTCCAGTCTTCAGTGTCACACAATCCTT
>NW_015511564.1:8621-10011 GCF_001515645.1 Sinocyclocheilus grahami | reverse complement strand
TTGGCACTTTTGTTTTGTATTTGTAGTTCAAGCATTAATAAAAAATTAAAAAATAAATAAAAAATGATGATCACTCAGCCACGAGAATTGATGTTTACATGTATGTACAGTAAACAGCAGTGTTTTCTTTACATTTATTTTATAGAATCAGTCAATCAGAATCAAGTCAATATACTATCAGAATATCAGTCAATATATCCCTGCGTTCAAGTGTGAAGTTCAACAGCATGACAGATGTCTCAGAAGCAAGGCTCACAAACTATAAATATCCATAGACATATTAATATATAAACATAATCATCTAAATATGTGACTAATAATTTAGAACAGACTATTAACAACAGAGATTCCATTATTTTCTAAAACAAAAAATAATAGATTTATTTAAGTTGTGCCAGGTGTGGATAAGTCTAAACATTGTGCATATCAATACAGTTCACTTCTTCGTTACATGTAAATAATGAAGATACAACACTGTCCTGGTAAAACTACCATAACTGATCAGAACTAGTAGATCAGAGTCTGTTAGCCTGCAGTGTTCGCCCTAAATTTCAAACTGGAATATTCAGATTTCAAAATTAGTAAATATATCTTTGTTGAGGGAAAAGCTGTGGGAGCGAACCATCAATGTGTGTTCAGCAAAATAAAAGGATTAACTGTACAAAAGATCCATATACACCCATGATTTCACCTGAGCTCAGCAGAGGCATGGCAGGACAGTGCAGAGGCACAGCTGACGGGGCTCTTTGCTTGTTCCTGAAGCTCTTTCCTGAAGGGGGCCCGTACATGGAGTCATTCAGTGGCCGGGGCCATAAATGAGGGCTGCACCAGCGGCTCAGCACTGCTTATTCTAAAAGGACACAAGGACTTTGGAGCGCAGCCAAAATGCCTGGAACAAAAGGTAGATATTGAAGCATGAAATATGCTGATTATTTTTTTTTCTATGATTTCATATGATACGTAATATGCAAAACTGTCATGAAATATTAGTAGTAAATGAAACCAGGCATGCAAAAAGTAATGTCCTGAATGTTTTAACATTTGACAGGTAACAAGGCGGACAAGAAATCCACCACCAAGGTAAAAATTGCCCACAGCAGACCCATTGCACATATTGGAAAGCTACACGTGCATAATTCATAATGCCTGCTCAAAATCAGCCACTGTCGGTATTGACTAATGTTCTGGCAAGGTTCTCGCAAATTTATGAAAAAAAAAAGTTCTTCCAGTAACATTACTAGAACTTTCGTCGTCTGGGCTTTAATAACATTCACAAAACATCAGTACAAAAACCTTAGGCATGGTTCATGGTTCATTTATTTTTCTGAAATGTTTTTTTTAATACATTTTCTACACAGAAAATAGTGTACACAGAAACAGAAAGCAATGA
>NW_015511564.1:0-1165 GCF_001515645.1 Sinocyclocheilus grahami | reverse complement strand
AAATGACTAAAACGAACAAAAAATTCAAACGAAAACTGAAAATGTCAAATTAAAAGGTAATTCAAAATGAAAAAGCTATAATGGTAAATTACCGTAATAATACTAAAATCCCACTGTAAAGAACATGTAGTGACATTTCACAGATTAACCAATAACCTTTCAGTTTCCAGCCCAGCTTAATAGAGTTTCATCCCAAAGTGACAGCTTTGCCGAACGATGACTCACTACTGAAGTAAAACGTGTCCCACTGTGTTTAACATCTTAGGGAGAGTTTCACAGCTTTGCAGTGGAAGAGCTGTGTGATGAAGACATCAGTGATGGATCTTAAAGTGGAACCTATGGACATTGATTACGACCAGCCGCCTCCCCTCCAAGTGTTCGCTCACACCTCGACTCTACACGGCATCTCTCATATCTTCTCCTATGAGAAGATCACGGCCAAATGCTGCCTCTGGCTGGTGTTTTTCCTCAGCTCCTTGACCTTTCTCATGTATGTCTGCGTCGATCGGATTCAGTTCTACCTGGAGTACCCTCACGTCACCAAGCTGGACGAGATCACGACGCCCCTGATGGTTTTCCCAGCGGTGACGATTTGCAATCTCAACTCCATCCGCTTCAGCAGGATCACACGCAACGACCTGTACCACGCGGGCGAGCTGCTGGCACTGCTGGACTCCAGGTTGGTGAATGCGGATCAGTCGAGGGGCTGTGGTTAAGTTTTAATAATGAGCGTGAGTCACTCACTCAGTAGATTATGCTCCCGTATTCCCTGAATGCACAAGCACAGTGGAGTGTAAATGATTAGCATGCTTTTATTGAACTTGAGGAGCGGAAATGAAAATGCAGAGCTCGGGTGAGTCCCTGATGCTGAAGTCATGATATTGTATGTAGCCTATTTCTGTCACTCCTGCCTCTTCACCCTAAGTGCTTTTCTGGCAAATTGAAAGATGCAGTCTGATTATTGTTCATTTTTTAATAGAGGAAAGTGCACTCTCAAAAGTAAAGCTTCCAATAGTGGGGTTTGCAGCGATGCCATAGAACCATTTTTGCTTCGCCAAAGAACCTTTCAGTGATCAGTTCTTAAAGGAGTAGTTCACCCAAAAATGAAAATTTGCTGAAAAATTACTCACCCTCAGGTCATCCAAGATGTAGATGAGTTTGTTTC
>NW_015511563.1:27623-28499 GCF_001515645.1 Sinocyclocheilus grahami | reverse complement strand
ATTAAGGAATTATAATGCAAAACTAATCTCTACTTGTTCATTTTATAATTCCCTGGACGATTTTTACTACATACTGTGAAGTTGTGGATTGAAACCCATTCCTTTAGTAAGAAAACCAGGTGTGTGCCTTATTTACAATTATCAAATGATTTTATCTACTTTTTTTGTTTTGTGTGAAATCATTGATGCATGTCATGGCCTTAACGTGTAAAGCTGTTTTAAGGATTTCTTTTAGTCTAAATTAAATTTAAATCAAGTAAATTGTGATTGCTGAGTCTTTCATAATGGCTGTAAGATTTTTTTTTGTAAAAAACAAAAAAAAGTTTGATATTAAAATGAAGCTGAGCAAATGGTTGTTGCTTTCATTCCTGGGTTTTGTCTTACCTCTGTTTAGATTAAGGCTGAGAACCCCCAAGAATAACCCTAGCATCTGTTCTGCCTCATCAAAGCATGATGCACACATCCAAAATGGTACTTGTGCTTATAAAGGAGTTTGTAGATTCTTGGAAGGCGTCCATTCGGCTCTCGTTGGCCTAAGAAAAGACCAGAGAAGGTTTCAAAGTACACAGCTGCACAAGAAAGGGATGGTAAACTTCACTCCGCCATCTTAACTGATGAAAATCATTTCTCTCAATAACAGATTTATTCCATTCTGAAAATATCAAAATATATAGGTACTGATGTAGGCAACAATATAATGTACAGACCCAGTCTATACAAATGTCAATGTGCTGAGAACTACCTTTTATGCCATCAATGAATACCTTATATTCTGACAAACTCGTCTCAATATACTAATGCTCTAAAACGAATGACTAGCGGGAAGGTGTGAACTTGAAGTGCTCTGAAACATGGCAATTCATTTATCCTGCAGCA
>NW_015511563.1:25397-26180 GCF_001515645.1 Sinocyclocheilus grahami | reverse complement strand
AAAAAAAAAAAGCCTGTTTGCTTCTTCTGTCCTGTCACAGGGATTCTGAAGGATTTGTAACTTAAGGCAAAGGTTATTACGATTACGTTAAGCTTTTTGCTTTAAACCCATGATTCAATTTTTGTAAAGCTTAAGCATAAAATGCAGAAAATTAAATGGAAACTGTTTAGTTGATCTGAGGGGAGGGGAAAAGAACGGACAAAAGTAAACCAATACAATCAGAAGGTCTTAACTAACTAGCTAGAACGTTGTCGGAAAAAAACAGCTGCTTGTATATGCTTGATAAATAATGTTTTGCATGCAATGGAAAAAGTCCAAAAAAGGCGCACACCCCCACCACTAATGTAGTTTCCGAATGAGTCAAATTTAAATTAAATGACTAAACATTACTGCACAGGTGCCGACGTGGACACAGTGTCATACATTTCTGCCCCAAAGCACTTCAAAACATTCAAATACATGATTTAATGAGATTAGGCCATAATAATATGTTTAAACATTTTTAAAAGTGAACTTGGCAGGGCGGTGACCTGTGCAGAAATGTGTCAAGCATTACAGAACATTTCAGTTGTGCTTCAACATACAGTAAATTGTTGCAGAGGCTGCTGTCAGGCAACGAGGCTTTCGATTTTGCATGAGGATGTTCAAGACGTTATGCCATGAAGGATGAGCCTGTGCTTTCCAATTAGGACCTTCACATCCCTGTTTTCTACCATCCAAGGCTGAGAGCGAAAAAACAGATCCAGAAAAATGAAGGGAGGGACACAAACCAAGGAAAAAAAT
>NW_015511563.1:8849-9313 GCF_001515645.1 Sinocyclocheilus grahami | reverse complement strand
TTTTTTTTTTTTTTTGCCATTTGTGAGGTTTCAGTGTCATAAGGAAAAGAGAGATATTGACTCAGATGATTTACTGCATGTTTTCTTGTGTACTGTTTTTTTCTTTCCTCCCAAAAATATAAATGGAGAGGGTTTGCGCTTTTATCACTGCACTATGACACTCTAAATGTTGATCATACTGGATTGAAGTTAAATGGATGAGGGCTGATGTCACCAAAATGTATTTATTTCATTGTTTATGGTAATATTTATTTTTCTACTGGCAAAGGTATTTTGACTGCTGGACTTTATTCCTTAAGGTAAATAATGAAGAATCTTGTTTTAAATCCTTAAATTTAAAAACTGCCCCATATCTCTGGTGTGTGTTGGTTTTTGACCTACTGTTTTCAGCTTCATGCCATTTATCCTTAGCTTTTGGGAATGTTGTTACATATGGGAAGTTCAAAAATATTCAAAGATTTCCA
>NW_015511563.1:6317-7204 GCF_001515645.1 Sinocyclocheilus grahami | reverse complement strand
AATAAATGTTTGGCAACTTTTGAAAATAACACAACCATTATCTGTTAAATTTCTATAGCTGTGTAACAGACTTCTCTTGGGAAAATAAATGAATACAAAGCTTCAAACTCCCAACCAAGCTGTACATGTATAGAAACAGTCCAGACAGAGGAACAGAATTGAACGGAGCAATATTTTGGTTGCTGAAGATCACATAAATTAGAATCTCTACAATATGTAAAATAATATTGGTTAAAGTTAAAAATAAGATTTTTTTTAACAGTTAAAGAAAAAAGGCAAATACATACTTTTGGCTTTGGAAACAAACCTATTTGAACATGTTACAGATATTAGAAGCAGAGTCAATGGAGGATTTACTCTCCAGAGGCAAAGATCATGAAGAGCGAGAGAAAAAAAAATACACGGTGTTACAATGCAAGATGGGAGACCAGGTCTCCATACGAACACCTCAATAAGTGCAAAATAAATAATGCAGTATCCCAATCCTGTAATCCAACAGATTTGGTACCATAGTAAGCTTGCAGAGATATGATACGTGAAATGTGATAACCAAAAAAAATCCTGGAAGAAAAAATAATCATGTTTTTCAGGTTGAAATATTAAAAGTGGATCTTGGTATTTCCAACGAGAGCTAATGAAAGGTTCTGAGACAAGTCTAAAAAATGTCTTTCTGACAGCATATAACAAGAGTTCTGGCTTTAAAAAACAACAACTGATGATGCATAACACTGTCCTGTGGAGTATTTCATATGTGATATACTACGGAGTTGGGGCAAATTTTCTAGGCCTCTGGGGGGGAAAAAAGCATATGCTGCATTTGCACTAGACAGGGATACAAATAAAATTGTGGGGGGGCGGTTCTTTCGAGACCAGCTGAAAAAAAAAAA
>NW_015511563.1:0-4698 GCF_001515645.1 Sinocyclocheilus grahami | reverse complement strand
TTAATGAGCTCTGCTGACCCCGCCCCTCTCTTCTAAGCTGCTCTCCGAGGGACTGTTTACTTTAGCCGCATTCATTGTGAAACTTGCTAGATTCATGAAAAAAACCTTAAACACTTCTTCTGTAGGTGAAGCTGGATCACGAATGATTCGCATGAACATAGACGCATTTAGGTTGATCGCGGGAGGGGGGGGGATCCCTTCAGAAACAAACAATCCAATGCGAGTTCAGCGGCTCAGATGTCGGGAGTAAATGACTACTGCTATGTTCATTATTACATCCAACAACAGAACACCTCAATCGCTTAGGAGTCAAGCCGCGGTCACACTGCACTTTTCTCTTCATTGACTTCCATTCATACGCATCAGACTGGAAACGCAAGCCCGTGTGAAAAGTTTTCGCATTTCGCTGCGTTCCAAAGTTCAAACTTGGTGAACTCTGGCATGCGAATTCACATCACGTGATACCGTGTGACCAACGGCAGATCGATACATCACAACATGACCTATCTGAATCAAAAGAACAAATTTAAAACTGCAGCTCTGCACGTGACGTAATTTCAACTGAAACAGGAAGAGAGGGCGGGACATAGAGCAGCCACGCCCCCTTTTAAAAATAGCCAATAGCGTTTAGTTTAAATCTGCTCGGGCCAGAGCCGTTGAGCTTGGTAAAGCCGCATTTGACAGCCACAGTCTAATAGATTACCCCCTAGATTCAATATGAAACTGTTTAGTAAAACAAAATAGTGGTCATAATCATGCTGAGGCTGTGTAGTTGTAAAAGTTTTTAATATATGCCGACTCGCGCATATGATCCGCTGCATGCGATCTCGTCTCTGGACCGGAGCCAAAGTTCGGATCAGACTGTGTGCGCTGCCGCGGTTTGTGTGAAACAACGTGAAACCAGACCTCATTTGCACCAATCGAAAGCATATTTACACTGTCGAAATCGTTCCCTATCACCTACATTGTGCACTTCGAGCCATTCACCGTACAGGAAATACTACACTGTGCAGGAAATACTACACTGTGAACAAGCGACCGATCTTAGCGTCTATTTATAGTGCAGGGGGCGGGCGCTTCGGATTCTAGAGAGCATTTGATTGGTCAGAAGATTTGATGAGAAGATGAAGTACGATGTGACGTCAAAAAAATCGTTGAGCCGTCAATCTACTGTCAGGATCAGAGCTACTGTCAATCAAACTATCGTGGAAGGGGGCTGTTTTTGTGACATCACACAGACAGACATCCGATTTGAGAAAGGGGTAAAGATTTTAGTAGATAAAAAAAAAACACTGGGTGGATTTTTATCATTATAGGGTGGTTGTGTACACACACTGCCAACACACATTTCAGTTCAAACAACTTGTAAAAGTGCAGGTAGCACCCGATGACCCCTTTAAAACTTGATTGAATCAACTGGACAAGTGGAGTAAGAGGCAATCTAAAGGTGCAGTCAACATTAGCAAAATTTTGTGGGCCAAAAAAAACCCATCCACTGTCAATAGTGTAGCGATGAAGCATCACAACAAAACAAGCAACTTTCTGTTGGTCAAAAGCAAATTCACAACCAATTTGAACCCTGCAAGAATCTTTCACCCTCACACAAAATTTCCAATTGCGTGAATTCCTATTGAAATCACTGGATTTTATCTGTGAAAAATCCCCAAACTACAGTAAATGTGACCTTAAGTCAATTAATATATAGGGAAGTGTCCGAATGGGATTCACTTTTCAGTCTGGCCTGTCATATTTCTCTTCCCTTTAAGTGGTGTGTTTAGAGAGCATAACTAAACGATCATCACACTACAGGTCTTCTGTCATCGTTTAAAAATGGTGATATTATTCCCTTCCTGAAGTCATGAGAATCCTTTTTTTCTGGAACTACATTAAAACACTAATGCTGCTATTTCTTCGCAAAGTGTTCTTACCTCGAGGATGCTGTTGTCTGGTTGGCAGGTGTTTTAGGGGAACTCTCTGTCTTATTTTCTCTAGGGTCCTCTTCACTGTCTGAGCCTCCAGACGAGCTGCTGTCTGAGGCCACCAGAGGGGCTTTTTGCCCAGGACTTCCTTCCCACGCTCCTGTAGCCGAACCACTGCCAGCCGCTGCAAAAAATAAATAAATAAATAATAATAATAAAAATTAAGGGTCTAAACGACAACATTTCAACCCTCTTTTTAGTTTTGTAAACTAAGTGAACTTAGTGAATGTATTTCTGAATAGGACGTTCTGAATATTAACGGAGTTAATATTCAGAAAGACTCAAATACAGCATACTCACAGTTCTTCTCTTGGCCTTGTTGAGGATGTCCCTCAGTCTGGCTGGACTCTGTGCTGTAATGTAAAAGTCAATGGATCAGCACTGATAAAGGTATTCCCATAATTCAAACACAGTCCAACCAATATTACCTCACTTTAACAAACATTCCAAAACAGTGTCGTAAGAAGCATTATACAACTTTCTTCAAAGCAGAGTGTTCTTACCTGTTGAAAGGCTGGAACTCGGTGAAGGAGGTCCAGCTTGTGTCCTGCGGACCCTCGCCTCCCTGCTGAGGGGGGCCACCCCAGGAGCTAGAGGAGCTCACCTCCGTCTCACCAAAACTCGCCGTCCAGCTTGAATCTGTACACAAGCACAAAGAATGTTCAATAAACTAATTCATCTGAAAGATTCTGAGTTGTGGGTGATGTTGCAGCACTCACTTTGAGTCTGAGCCACTGCAGAATGCGGAGGACTGGCCTCTTCCTCAACATCCTCTTCCTCAGAGGCCGACCCGCGGCCTCCACCCCCATTCCTCACTGCACTCTTGGGTGAACTATCTGAAGAAAGAGACACCCCGAACCTGGAAAGAATAAATAGAGAATGTGAATTCAATAAACAAAACAGGAGAATCTATTTCCTCAAGCATATCATCCATGTGCTGTACCTCGATCTGGATTTGATTTGTGTTGCATAGTTTATTTCTTTTTCATCCCAAATATCCTCCTCTTCCTCACAGTCATCGAACTGCTGGATTCTTTCTTTACAACATGCCTCAAAAGCTGCAGAATTGGCCTAAAGAGCACAACAATCCGAATAAACCATCAAAACACTTACAGCAGGGCTAAGTGATCATTTGAATAATGGACAGTGTTTTCAGTGGCTGACACTTACACTATGATCATCTGCATCTATATTGAAGTTAATTTCAGCAATTCGATCGAACGCCGCACTGCAAGATTAAAAGAGGTCTCTCAAAAATCATACTGACAATCTTTACCACAGAAACATATCAGCACTGTACATCAATGCAGGTCTCTGCAGCATTCTGATATATGGCAATACTTATCACTGGATCTGAGAAACTAGGGCTGCACGATAAATCGAAATTATATCGAAATTGTGATTAGACCGAAGCTGTGACTGTCATGCGTATCTTTCAGTGAAGCACGGTTCTGTGATCAGTAGTAAATCTCCATTCGAAGGCCAGAGGGCGCTCTCGCGCGGAAACTCCAAATACGCCCCACAGAAGAAACCCGGCAGTTGCTGATTAAACCAAGAGGTCCTCGCTGCAGCCTGTAGTACGATGACATAGCTTGATCAGATCCAATACATATTGGATGTTTGACGAGCATGCGCAGTATTGGATTTTAATGCGCATGTGCAAAGTGGGGCTGTCATTGAAGCTAGTATTTAATGTAAATTAAACTGTAATTACGAGATATAGGTGTGTTTCATAGTCTTACACAAATTATAGTATACTGTGATTTTAAACTAGTAGTGTATTCAAACTTTATTTAAGCAACGATGGCGTAGTTTTGAATGTAAGAGTTTGGCATGTAAGCTGTTTATTTTTTATTAGTTTGATTCGTTTTAGAAATAAAACTCTACTAATTACAATTTTGTTTGTTCTTTATGAAAATAATAGGGTGTAACTATTGTCTTTATTTTTTCCTCTGATAGTCTAGTCAAGATAGTTCTGTCAAAAATTCGTTCATGAACCAAATATTATTTTTCGTTCTCACTCACGTGACAGAGTATAAAAAAAAGTTATAGGCCTACTAAAATATGCAGGCATAATTTTTATACCATATAAAAATAAAAAGAAGAAAAACGATCCTGTCAGTCGGGGTTCCGTATAGCCGATAGACCGTTATCCTGGGTTATACTGGGGTTTTTACAGTTAATCCCATGTCCAGCAAATAAATACACACACGGTCGGGGACAAGGCATATTAACACAAAGATGACCATTTCTTTTTTTGTGTGTTATATGCAAGTGAAATCCCTGGAGATAGATAGACCTATTATAAATGGCTAAAGACATCCATTCCGTTACGAGAGCACTCTCTCTCTCGCTATATTAGAATAATATAAAATCTAAATAAACAAAATGGTTCGGCATTCATCTAATATCCCCAATTAAATTTAAATAAACATGACGGATAGAATCAAAAAGACATTTAGGCTTACTCTGAGACAGAAGTATATCTTAATAATTAGCTATTTACAGTGCAACGTCTGCATATCAGTCATGTTACAGAGCTTGTTGTATCCTTATAATAATGGATACAGCATTGATGTGCATCCTGGCGATAACATATGAATTGCAGGCTATTCAAAAAATAAATAAATAAATAAATAAAGCTTTGAAGTTGCCGGTATAGATGAAAACATCACGGATGAATTTAGACATTCAAGTTTTTACATTGTAATGTAATGTA
>NW_015511562.1:8988-10013 GCF_001515645.1 Sinocyclocheilus grahami | reverse complement strand
CCCAGCAACTTAAGACTGGTTTTGTGGTCCAGGGTCACATATGTAATATAGGTTTGCATCTGAGTTTATTAGCTGATCTGAGTTTGTTTGCAGGTCGATCATCTGCACAATTTCATCTTCTTCCGTTTCTCCATGGGAATGGTGGATAGCATTATTGCCAAGTGTAAGAGGATGTTTCATTATCTCCCTAAATAAAATATGCATGATCATGGGCAGTAAAAGATGAGTAATTTGTTCTCTCTTGTTCCAGATTTCGCTACCGTTGTTGGGTATTTAGTCGTCAGTCGTCCTTTCCTTGATTTGTCTCACCCTCGACACTTGAGCAGCTCACACGCTGAACTGCTAGAGGTAAAACGTCACTCCTGATGTTGTGATTATTCCTAGTTACTGGCCCTCAGTTGCTTTCACAATGCATTTAAATTCGGTAATGTGACATTTCTGAGCAAAACTGAATGTTCATGTGGAATAATGAGAGACGGGGCAGGATTATTCATCTTGACATGTTGTCCTGCAGGACTACTACCAGAGCGGCCGAATGCTGCTGCGTATGTCACAGGCGTTGGGCAGAATCGTTCTTGCCGGCAGAGAAATGTCGCGTCTGTCAGGGTAAAAGTTCATATATCCTCATCACAGTGCACCAGCATGTGCAATTAAGTTATCTGGTTACTTGCCATTTAATTAAAAACCTGGTACATTTGATGCTATAAAATGAGTTTGTTTTTCCCTTCAGCTTCACCACACGCATCACTGAGCTCATGAAGGTCCTGAACGAGCTGAATTCTGGGAAATACGAACGCACCATGGTGTCTCTGTCAGAGAAAGGTGAGCTTCAGAGACTCTTAAGGTCCAAAACAAACTTCAAAGAGCTACGTAGTTGAATTTTTTTTTTTTATAAACAGATGCTACAGAAAAGCTTACACTGATACCTGGAAGTGGAAGAATCATCAATGTAGACAATATCATCAAGTAAGAGCAGCTTCCTTCAGTCCTTAATCTCAGATTGAGTGCTTCACTGTTAGGAGAAC
>NW_015511562.1:0-1425 GCF_001515645.1 Sinocyclocheilus grahami | reverse complement strand
AAAGGAAAAATTTAAATCGCATCATATGACCCCTTTAAATAAATACTTTTTTTATAAAATAAATAAATTAAATTAAAAAATATAATGAAATGAAATAAAAAGTACCAAGGTACAGTAGTTTATTTTATGGTATATTTATATGGTTTACCTGTTCCATTTGTAGTAATCAAAAGTAAAACCAAGGATGGCTCCTCATCCCCATATTTAGATCAATGTAGTTATGATAATTGTTATTAAAAGCCTAAACACATTAAATTACATTTTATTTTATTTTTTTACATTACATTACATTACAAAAAGTAACATGCTACATTGAGGGTCCAGATGGTAATGCATAGTGCTTTGATGTATTTTGTACCATGATACTTAATGATACCATAAGTATTTACATCTCTTACAAAAAACTACTGTGATGGTATCATTTGGTAATACCATGGTATACAAATTCAAGTACAATGGTATTTACAAGATATTCCAAATTAAATACCATAGTACTTTTATTTGAATTCTTTTGTATGAATCTGTAACATTTGTGCCACAGTTACCATAGTAAAACCATGGTCAGTTTTATGTAAAATAACTCAATTACATAATGTATGTTCATTAATAAAATATATAATTAATTAAAAAAATAATAATTATAATTTTAAATATAGTTTAAAATGTTGTTTTCAAGTTCTAATTACATAAAATACCTTTATATATATATATACATAAGTCATATATTTAAGTTCTAATTATATAATGCACATTTATTCATATTTTACTAATATAAGATATTATTAATATATTAGTAATAGTATAATAGTCATAATTGAATCATGTTAATATATATGTGTAATATTTAATATTTATTTATTATTTATTATTATTTATATTAAAATTATGTTTTGGAGTTTTAATGAAGATCTATTCTTTAGTCTACCTATGAGAGTGTGTTCTCTCACCCCGCGCTGATGGCCGTGCCGTGGTACCTGGTAGCAGGAAATCACGATCACCGTGGCAACATATCAGCCCAGATCGCTTACTCAAATAGATCTGAAAGATGGTGAGTGAGTATGTGTATTAAAGAATGTAAACATGGGCATTCATTCATGACCACAGAGTGAGCTGCTGTTAATGTTTGGCAGGATCTACCCAGACCTCTATTATGAGCTGAACTTCAAAGTTCCTCACAGCAACACTTCCATCATGATTCTGATGATTGACACGGTGGTTTTGTGTGGGAACACCTATGACAGGCTTGAACCTGAAGGTCCAGAAGACTATGCTGCCGCTAAGCAACATCTGAAATGGATCGAGAAGAAACTACAAAACACCAAGTGAGTTATTAGTACAACAGTAGCTACCTAAGACCCAAATGCAAACAGTCTGCCCTGTATCTAATAGAAGAACAAACAACATTGAAATCCAGTGTGGATAATC
>NW_015511561.1:9653-10015 GCF_001515645.1 Sinocyclocheilus grahami | reverse complement strand
TGAAAAACGTAACAAACGCATTTTATGGTGTTGTATAGTGCAGTGCTGTCGGCAATATATTTTTAAAGTCTTAGTCAAAGTGACATTTTTTGACATTATAAAGTGGTTAAATTGAAAACTAAGAGGATAACAAAACGCAAAATGGCATGGCGAGGTCACTTAGCGGTGCTTACTACATCTAGCCGAATTTGTTGCTCGCGCACGAGGTCAAACTTCGGTCAGATCTCGGATGATCTAACCAAAATCAGATATTGCTCCAGTGTGTTTCTTCAAATGTCGAATCTCTAACAAAGTACGAACCCAAACACAAACTCTCATTGTCCCTACGAAAGAATTAAGCAAAGTTCATCTGAAGTTCACGC
>NW_015511561.1:6452-8217 GCF_001515645.1 Sinocyclocheilus grahami | reverse complement strand
GGGACATGGGGTAATGTCCTGAAAAGTCACCTTCTCCTTGTGATAACTATGTTATACCTTTGTCATTATACAAATGTATTTATTATTGCATGCGCACACACACACACACACACACACACACACACACTCTCACACACACAGAAGTCTTTGTCAAGAAACACCTGGATGATTCCATCGGAACACAGGTCCCATTATTTACAGTATGAAACCAAAAAAATTGTTCAATAGATTTTTTTGAATAAATAATTTGAATGCTGATGAATGTTCTCATTTGAAAACGTCAAATGTCCAATTTGTTTAAAAATCTAGTCTGACCATTGTACATTAATCAGAAGCTGAAAAGTTACATTCAGAATAATAATAATAATAATAACACATATATAGTTTAAGCACAATAATAATACATATAGTATACATATAGCACAAAAAAGAAGTAAAAATGCATACAATCTTTAAACAAATAATGTCTGGCCACACACTAAGTGCACACTTAAATTATGCAAATCCACGACACAAATTATGACACATATTAAATATGTTAAAAGCAGACATTTTTGTGTGCTGTTGGTTTATTAAGGACAAAATCTTTCTGTTAAAAATGAACAAAACCATAATACACAAACTAAAATGTTGTTCTTATATACATATTAATTGAAGAGTAATGTGTTGTTGCATAGTAGTGATCGCAGTGTAATTTCACCAAGAATTACTGTCATTTTACACGTCAGCTGGTGCAGATGAAGAAATGGATTTAATGAGTTTACTGTAGATTCATAAATGCTTCAATTTTTCTCAGTCATTCTCAGTGATTACTGGATTGTTTTATCTGGGTTAATGTCGCCCTCTACTGGGCAGTTTATGCATAACTGTATTCTACAGTGCTTCAATAAACACTATATTAATATTAATTTAAATATAGAATTTTATTTCTACAAAAAAAAAATCATTAAATTATTAATTTTTATTTATCTAAGTAAAGAAAACGTGTTTGTCCCTAACATTATTCTTAATGGGCTATATACAAAAAATAGAAAATAAAAAAAAATTTAAGAAAAATAAATTAAATGAAACAAAACGAGTTGAAAGAAATGAAACGAACTGAAATTCGGCGCAGTTTTTTTTTTTCTTCTAAAATATTTAATATATTTTTAGATCACGCAGAAGTTTCTGTTCAACCCTGTCATGCTGAGAGAGGTTGCACCATTTAAAAATAATTTAAGATTGAAAATAATTTAATTTAAGATTGCACCATTTAAAAAGAATAGTTTGGTCTTTATGAAATGAAATCATTTTGATATACGGTTTTTTTAGGTGAGGCACTGAATTGTAAAATAATAATAATAATAAATAAAGAAAAATTGTCTATCTCAAAATTCTGACTTTTTTCTTGCAATTCTGAAAAGTCAAGTCAGCTTTATTTATACAGCACTTTTAACAATACAGATTGTGTCAAAGCAGCTTTACAGCATTAAACAGGAAAACAGTGTGTCAATAATGCAAAGGACAATAGTAAATAGACAAAAGTCAGAAATATGAAATAAAAAGTCAGTTACCTATTTTATTTTTTCATTGTGGCAGAAAGAAAAAATAATTGCAAGAAAAAAAGTAAAGAGTTGCAAGACACATGTAATGAGACGTAATGGGGTTATGTATTGTCCCAATTATAATTTATATTAATGCAGCCCTGGTACTTTAGGCATAAGGTTGTATAATATGAATTTTTTTTTTTTAAGTAGCAGTAATCCTATAAAGTTTAAGACAAAAC
>NW_015511561.1:4881-5702 GCF_001515645.1 Sinocyclocheilus grahami | reverse complement strand
AGACAGCATGATTATTGCACAGGTGTGCCTTAGGCTGGCCACTATTATAGCGCCACCTATAGCACATTCTCCATAAAAGTTGGCATGCTTCTTTAGAATCATATGCAGCATGTGCTCGCATAGTTTCATGAAGTTTTGAGTTTAAGTTTAGGATTTATAGGCTTTGAAATTTAATAATTTGTCCTAAACAACCCTGTTATATCTAACCAAAGTTTAAAGATCAACCTTTCTGATAATTATTGACCTGCAGAGCCCAGATAATTGTACTTCAGTGAATGTCGTCATAAACACTTATGGCACATTGGACAAAGACAATGCATGAGAATTTTCAAGTCAATCGGACAAACGGATGCAGTTATAGTAATTTTATATTTTTGTCCTGTTATAGCGCCACACAGTGGCCAGACTCCGAGATTTTTCTCATGTGACCTCAGATTGAGGTCTTACATACGCATATCGAGTTTGGTGTAAATATCTCATCCTGTTGAAAAACTATAGCCATTTCAGTAAAAGTGGACCAGCCCCTTTTGAACGTTTTGGTGTCCCTTTGAGAAGGTGAATCGAAAACTCAAGGTTTTATTTTTGTTTTTTTTGCTATTTATTGCTATTCACTCTCCAGAAAATTTTTCTGCACTGGTTTGGTTCTAATTCAAGTGAAAAACCTAGGACTAGTTCACAAAAGTAGGTTTTTCAAAACATCGAAAATTGCTGAATATTTTGCCACTCCATTCCAGCGATATAAAACCTCGTACACACCGGGACGATTATCGCGCGCACTTATCGCCAACGTTTTTCGACGTGTCTTTTGTGTTCATACCCAA
>NW_015511561.1:2429-3338 GCF_001515645.1 Sinocyclocheilus grahami | reverse complement strand
GACTCAGTCCATGTGGGATTGTCTACAGTTATGGGTGCCACCAGCCGCTCACACGACACCACCATCATGATCTGTCAATCACAGAGATGTCTCAGCGTGTTTTCATACTCTCATGTGTGCACTAGCTGCTCCAGACAGTCACACGTGTGCATCTGGACTCACGGTGAGTAGGGCGAGCAGACCCATCATCAGCCCCAGCATAATGTACAGGTCAAAGGTCAGACCGCCCGCCCAGAGAGGCCCGAGAATGGTGGCCAGTCCTCCGACAGAGCGCCGAATCCCTTGACTGAATCCTGAACACAAACACAGGCCTGAACTTCGGCAAACACTGACTTGGAAACCAGAAAAACTAGAAACATTTGGTGCTTTGTATGTTGCTTGACAAAGCCTCCCCTAAAAGTTAAAAAAGCCTGAGAGTTATTTTTGTGCAAAGGTGTGGTCACTAGGGAAGCTTGTTTCCACCACTGAATAAAAACGGTAAAAACTGTAACTTATCTCACAATTCTGATGCTTTTCTCACAATTACGAGTTTATATCTCACAATTCGGAGAAAAGTAAGAATTGCAGGATATAATCTCGCACTCTCGAGAAAGTCAGAATTGCGAGAATAAAGTCCCAATAGCGAGATATAAACTTGAAATTGCAAGAAAAATGTCATAAGTGGAAGAAAGTTAACATTTTGAGAAAATAGTCAGAATTGGGAGAGAAAGGATTGCAAGAAAAAAGTTAGAATTGCGAGAAAGTAAGAATTGCGAGGAAAAAGTCAATTGTCAGAAAAAGTGAATTGCGAGAAAAAGGGAATTTTATTGCGAGAAAAGTCAGAATTGTGAGATATAAACTTGAAATAGCAAGAAATTAAAAATTTTGAGAAAATAGAATTGTGAGAGAAAATAATTGCAAGAAAAAAAG
>NW_015511561.1:0-1434 GCF_001515645.1 Sinocyclocheilus grahami | reverse complement strand
TATTTGTCATATAAAGTAGTGCAAGTGATTTCCACAAGATATAAATGTAAATGCTTTTTATTCTCCAAAACAATTCCTGAATTTGAACTGAACAGAGAAATTGGATGCCGAATTGTAATTCAAATTTAAATTTAGGGAAGAAGAAGCAAAAATTTAATAATTTAATCAATTTAAATGATTTAAATCGTATCTATATGTAGTATTTTATTTAAATATGTTTCATTATATGTAAGAAATTAACTTTAATTCTATGGAAAAACTCAAAACAAAGTGGCAGGCTCTTTGTGGTGCTATATTGCATAAGTAAAATTTGTTTTAAAATCATGTTGACATTTTTCGGGTTTGCCGCAAAATGTCAAATCTGAATTAAATTATCAGAATCAGAATCTGAATTACAATTAATTTCATTTAAATAAAAAATCCTATTGTGAGTGGGCAATTCGAATTCTTGTTCAAAATCATCTGTGAATGCAGCGATTGCAATTTAATTCAAATTCTAATTTAAATTAATTCAATTCCAGTTCAACATTTTGTGGAGCTTGCGGCAAAGTCAATTCAAATTCCAAATCAAATCAAATCAATTCAAAACTTAATTGTTTCTAATTCTAATTCAAAGTGTTATAGAATGTGTGGCAAATTTAAATTCAAATTCCAAATCAACCTTCTGTGAATTGTGTTTCAAATTCAAATTCCAAATCAAGCCAATTTCAGTTCCAATTTAAATTCCAACATTCTGTGAAGTGTATGGCAAATTCAATTGAATTTTCACATCAAATCAAACCAATTCTAATTTAAGATCAAATTCAAATCCATTTAAATTCCAATTCAGTCTTTTATGGAATGTGTGGCAAATTTAAATTCACATTCATGTCCAAATCAATTCAAATTCCCATTCAACATTCTGTATAGTGCGGCAATTTCAAATAAAATCAAATCCAATTCCAATTCCAATTCAAATCCATTCAAATTCCAATCCAACATTCTGTGGAGTGTGTAAAAATTTTTGAAAAATTCAATAAAAATTCATCCAATTCAACATTTGTTGGCGAGTGTGGCCTATTCAATTTAAATTCCAACACATAAACTAACAGTGTCAATTATTAAATTCTTAATTTTGCCAAACCTGCTACTTTAGGAGTGTGTGTGTGTGTGTGTGTGTGCGCGCATGTTCACCTCCAGAGCTGTCTGATTAAACAGTGTGATAAACTGAGCAGCCAACAGCACAACCACCTCCTCTCTGAGGAACTCTGAAAGCAGAAACAATGAAACTCACAGATGGATTTTAAACCAAACTCATTCCCATAGAGAGTCTGAAATTTAGAGTACAATAATCTGTTTTTATTAGATCAGTCAGCAAACACTGAAATTTGTCAAACTAGTTTTCCAGATTTGCTTTATATCAAGAGTGCTTCAAACTTATCTGAACATGTAGTG
>NW_015511560.1:8802-10017 GCF_001515645.1 Sinocyclocheilus grahami | reverse complement strand
TATCAAATGTAGGGGAAACCGAGACACACTGAATTTTCAACTGAACACAAAAGAAGATATTTTGAAGAATGTGTGTAACCAAACTGTTGCTGTTCGTGTTAATTTAGTTCTTCAAAAATTTTTATTTTTATATGTTTTACATGTTTTAAATGTTTTATTGTTATTTTAAGTTATGATTTTGCTCAGTTTTGAGTACTATTGCTGGCAGCTACTTTACAGGATTACATCACTGTCAGGTAATGTAATGTTTTAAGTTACAAAATATTATTTGAATTAATTATGTATGAATAAATTAAAAGCTTGACTCCTTAAAATGCATAGTGAACATTACTTTATTAAATTAAGACTTTGATTTATCAGCTGACGAGTGTATTTTAAAAACAAAAATACTTTAACACATTAAATCATTACAATATACGTCCCACACAGACATTAGTTACCAAATTAAATAAAGGTTTTCAATGCAGTTACTGGGATATTCTAACTTCATTTATTAAATTATGATTATAATGAAAAATAATTATATTAAATTCTTTGTCAATGTCAGTGTTTTTATAACAATTTTAAAATTGTAATGGTACAGTAGTAGTACAGTATATTTATTTGTTTTTTTCTGACTTTATAAATATCTGCTTCATGCTTCAGGCAAAATTACACAACTCCACTTTCATTCACATACTGTGGTCTAGTAGAGTGATATACAAACATTAAAGTCCCATTGCTGTATATTAGACTGTATATCAGCATTTTGGACCCCTAATCGGCCAATCACACCCAAGGACCGGAACTGAGTATTGTGCATTATGTGTTTATCAAATTAGAAGAGTGTTAACAGTGTTTCCTTGTAAACATTTGTTTATCCAGCACTTGTTTCCCCTCCAGCCAGCCACATGGGGTGTTGCTGAAGACATGGTTTGATGGGTTGAGATGCAGGTGAGGAAACGATTAACTGAAGGGAGATTTCCTTGACAAGGGGTCCTCAGGGTATGGTGCTCATCACACCGATCGAAACGAGCAATGCTGTTTAGAACAAGAGCAACCTGACACACACATGTACAACACTGGGGAATTCCTCACGACACCTTGAAGACGAGATAAGAGCTGGAAAAAGCCTCTTTCTCTCTCTCTCTCTCTCTCTCCTGTGTGTTACACTCGCCCCACCTTTCCCTCTCTTTAACGTCGACCCCTCCTTTCTACAGCTGACTTATTCTCATT
>NW_015511560.1:6416-7322 GCF_001515645.1 Sinocyclocheilus grahami | reverse complement strand
AGAGCAAGCACAAAATGGCCAGAACACCTGATACATTTTATATTATATCGGAGAGAATCCAAAAAGCTGTGATAAAACATCAAACCAGACGTTTATGGCATTTCGGCCTCTCTCATTTGTCATCTCATCACAACATTAAAATCATAAAGGGGCTTATAATGTAACAGGAATAGATTTAGTGTTCCTTCTGGGTATACACTAAATCTGCTCACAGGCAGATGCAGATCTATTAACAAGATAAGCAAAAACTGTTATGGTAACATTATCCACACAGGATAAAATAAAGAACAAAACACGGCAAGACTTTTCACACAAGCTTTGGTGAGTTTGTTAGTAATCAACGCTGAACAGCTTATGTTGCTAAAATGTTCCTGTTTATTCTAAAACCTCTTCAAGCTAAGCGTATTGCAGAATTTAAATTAATATTCTACCAATACGAGTTACAGTATAAGAGTCAGCAGCTCAAGATGTCTTATTCAGCATACAAACCCACTGCATCTGAAGTGTATTCTGTACCAGCATACTGAAATCACTGAGCTGTATATCTAAATGTGAGATATTTTGAAAAGCACTGTTTGCTTTCCAAAATGCCTTTTGCTTTGCTGTCTTTGAAATATGATCCAAGTGTTCTTCACTCTAACCATTTCCTTCTTTGATTTACTGAAGTGAATCAAAACAAAACAAAAGCACTTGCCCTTTGAATCTTTCGTTTATATGCTCTAAATAATTTTGTAGAATCTTGTAAATCAATGAAACAGTGTTATAGTGTTCAAAAGTCTGGGCTGGTATTTATAATATTTTTGAAAGAAATCTCTTATTTTCCTCAAGGCTACATTTATTTGATTAAAATACAGTAAAACCGAAATATTGGGAAATATTACTACAATTTAAAAAATATTATATATT
>NW_015511560.1:3852-5515 GCF_001515645.1 Sinocyclocheilus grahami | reverse complement strand
TACATCTTCACACTGTTGGAGGGAGATTCAGATGAGCCGCTCCTCAGCCTGCGTCTGTCCCAAAACAAGTTCCACTTTCTACAGAAGGGTCACGGTAGCAGGAAACGCATCACTTTTAAGGCAGTAGGGCTGGATGATAACCGCTGGCACACTGTGGTCTTGGCCGTGACGGGACGCTACACAATTCTCACTGTGGACTGTGGCACACCTCTAGAGCTGTAAGACTCTCTTTGGGAATGCTGTAGATGTCAGGTTATAATGATATATGAGTCAAAATGGAAGATCATTTTTACATTTATGTATTGAACTATATAATTTTGTTGCATAAACTTATAAAATGTCCTGTTTTGTCTCAAACAGGGAGCTTGAAATACCTTTCCCAGATAATCTTGATACAACTGGTTCCACATTCTTCATTGCTAGCAGAAGAAGATGGAACGGTCTATTTTCTGTACAAATCTCATTTCAAGGCTTTTATCATTTTAATAAGATTCACAATGCACTTGAAATCTAAATGTATCAGTTCATTCCACTGTTTTTTGCAGGGTCTGATACGGCAGCTAGTTTTGTTACCTGGTTCAGATGCTACCTCACAAATTTGTCCCTCATCTGAGCCCCGGCTGTCTGCTCTCTCAGTTCCTCAGGCCCTTTTACACCTGCCAATCAAACCATCATCCACTGACCTTCCCCTACACCCTTATGGTGAGACTACAAAAACATTAACACTGGAATCATATAGGCTGTGTGTCAGTATGCAGAGTAATCACTAAAAAAGTACTCCGCTGGCACATACTGTATATGTGGAGTATGTAGACACACTACCTTGATAACACAATATCATGTATGGTTTGCATTTGCATGCAGGTGTTAGCAAGTCTTCATTCAGTAACTTGATATTTTGAATCTGTAAACTTGTCTAACCAGTAAGAATCAAAATGTGAGCTAATCTTCAAAAGGTGTTGGTGTTATAGATTGGTTTCTGTGCAGGTAATGTTCACTAAGGATATCTTTAAGTCTGCAGGAGTCCGTCCTATAGGAATGCTGTGTGTTTTAGCTGTAAACACAGGTCTGTGATTGTATGGGGATGTGAGTAACTCTATCTCAGAGGCCTGTTACTGATCTGCTGACATTGACTGACAGCCTTGTGCTTTGAGTTTCTCTTTGGCTCAGAAGAAGTGGTGGTGTTTGAAAGCAGGGTGCAGTTGTGCAGGGTTCGCTGTTATGCTTTATTCTGTGGGCCTGTTGAGAGACATGACACAGGGCAGTGAGAGGCCATGTTTGCTTTATTTCACCTTATATAATGTAGGCAGACTTAGGCTGCAACATGCAGTAAGTCTGGTTTCATTGCAGATTTGTTTGATATTTTCAAATACGATTATATTCATACAGTTTTATGTGAGACACATTTCTCAATACTTGAGCAATTAAAAAAAAAACCTTCACACAGATCTCCTTACCAGCTTTCATTTTGGCACAGCAGTTAATTTCACATTCAAATGCTCTAAACCTACCAAAACACTTCATACATGTCTCAAATCAATAAATTTTTCCATTACACTGGCACATATTGTTACCCAACAAACACACGTTTTCATTCAAAAAGCACTGACCTAAAAAACACAATGTTTTCTTCTGTAAAACAAAAATGACACTCTCTACTGTT
>NW_015511560.1:0-2796 GCF_001515645.1 Sinocyclocheilus grahami | reverse complement strand
GGTGAATGATTCAATGACTCACCCAGAAAGGCAATCTCTTGTTTCATTCCTAAATTAATCAGTTTGCTTGAATGAAGCAATTTGGTAAATTATTTGGTGATTCACTTTTAAAGACTTTTGCCATTTTTCATCTCCTACTGGCATATGTGTAACCTGCAGAAATAATCAGTAAAAACCATCCACACCACTAATACAAAAACTTACAGTATATCTGAAGCAAACATAGACAAGCAGAGTAATACAAACAGTAAAAACTCTTAGTGCTGTTGGACTGATACATCAGCACTCTTGGAATGCTGCTAAGCCAATCAAATTTGAGGACCAAAACTAAATGTTTTATAAATGAAAACCTGTGATATTGATGGGGCTGCCAAGTGGAACAGCTGCTAGGCCACTATCAGAAGATTGTGCAGAGTAAAAAAACGTCTGTTTGCTCATCCCCAGCTGTTCTTTACACATTCGAGTGTTTTTTTTAATGTGGTTTTCCAGTGGGAGAGGGGGTGGAAACCTGGCTCTCAAGTTTTAATGTTGTAAATCACATGTGCATAATAACAGAAATTAATTTTGTCTGATGCTGTATCCAAAATTTACTGCAGACACCTCCTGCTTCCCTTCACCGTAACTTACTGCATAATTACAGTCAAGAGTTGGAAAGCCGTACGGGGCTCTGTTAATACCTGCAGTGCAATTATCCATATGTTTTTCTTCTTGGAAGTCTAAGATAAAATTATGATTCATGTTCAATTTAAAGTGAAATAGAGGGGGGACACCTTTGTAATTGAATCAGTGACCAGTTATTAAAAGATAAATCAATGCACCATTAAACTAAAGTTCAGAGCTAGTCAATTCATTAAAATATTCCCATCAGCACAGCTTTGAAATCTGTCCGGGATCATTAAAAGCCTCTGAAGATGCAGAAAACACCTAAAATTATGAAGTGCAAAACTCATTACAATTTAATTCTGTTTTTCATCACAGTACCCTTTAATTTACTGAAGCTGCTGACATGATTTCTTACAACCATTTTCCTGTAACAGAAGTTCCTGGTTGTTGCTAACTGCAGAAGTAAGGATGCAGGGGACCAGGAGCAGTCTGTGATATATAAGTGGAGCTCAAGGAAGCTGAAATTTATTCACTATCAGACTCTGAACACACACAGTGCTCGTGACTGGGAGGCTTTCAACATTCAAGACGAAACTTTCCTCGCCGTGGCCAATCATAGGCAAGGTAATGTTTATCAGAACAGCTCATTGCACGTCTGTCATCTCATGTGGCATTGTTGTTGTCCTTTTAGCTTATAACTCGACAGGTTTTATCTGCTGAACAATAAGAGGAGGAAGTTCCATCTATATGATTTCTAAAAGAAGATTCAACTTGAATTCCATACGAATCTCATACAAATCTATGGTCTTTGAGGCACACAATCTGAACAAAAAGACCATCAAGGAAATCTTTTTAAGGCTAAAAGGTCTCCTTGTTTATGTGGTTCACTTTGATTCTGCACTTGATGTCTATTCGCTTACGAGAGCACACTATGCTCATCCGTTCGTGTGAAGTTCTTACGTGGGCCTCTGGCATTGATCAAAGCGGAAACACAGGCATAAAAGACACCTTTCATAGCACTTCATAACCATAAAGGGCCCCATCTATACACCTGCATCTGCTGGAACCCATCCAAACTGAACCATGTCAATCCATGCAGATTTATGTGTTAAAATGTGGCCGAAGAACTGTGTCTAGGCTCATATATGTTGTTTTTTTGTCCACAGGGGAGAGAAACCATAATATTGACAGTGTAATCTACAAGTGGAACCCAGTTATTGAGTTTTTTGAGGTCAATCAGACAATCCCCACCACTGGTGCTTATGATTGGGAGTTTTTCACCATCGGCCCATATTACTTCCTTGCAGTCGCTAACACTTTCAATGGAAGATCTACAGTCATTGATTCTACCATCTATATCTGGCTGGGAGGGATGTTTCAGCCTTATCAGTTCATTACAGTGAGTGAAATCATGTTATTTGATCTTCTCTCAGCATGATCATCATCACAATGGAAGCACCAAGGAGACATACACATTCCTTTGTTCCCTGATCTGCAAATCAGTTTGGAGTTTTTAGTGTTTTTGAAACCATTTTTGGTCAATAATACAGTATACATTATTTACATTATAAATGTTTTTTCAGTCACTTGAGTAAGTTCACCTGTCTGAGTAAAAGCATTCATTTCTTCCAAAAAATCTTTCAGACCTTTGGGGCGATAGACTGGGAGATGTTCCAGATTGAAAACAGGGTCTTCTTGGCTGTGGCAAACAGCCAGATGCTCACGGAGGAGGGCAAGATTCTGTACTCCATCAACTCCACCATCTATGAGCTCAGCATGACATCTCAGACCTTCATCAAGTTTCAGGATATTGAAACGAACAGGTGAATTGTGAACTGGTCTTCGTTAGAAAAAAACTTTACTTTTCAATTTTCATATTTTTACTTAAGGAACACTTTGTTGTCTGGGTCTTTCAGTGCTTTGGACTGGGAGTATTTTACTTTGGGAGATGACAAGTTCCTGGTGGTCGCCAACTCCTACGATGGAAACTCATACTCTCTTAATAGTGTTATATACAGGTAAGGCTCTCATTTTGCACTAGGGTTATTTTAGTCAACTAAAACTAAAACCATAAAAAATTGTACTACTTTAAATAAAATAAACATTAACAGAAATAGAATATAAAGAAAACTTAAACTTATTTTATTTCAGCTAGTTACCAAAAATATATATACAGTGTGTGTGTGTGTGTGT
>NW_015511559.1:9012-10018 GCF_001515645.1 Sinocyclocheilus grahami | reverse complement strand
GGGTCATGTCCTGACACAATAACTCTCCTATTTTTAGGACACGCTTAATATATTCTGCACTGCACTGAATTATGGAACATTGCCCACAGCTGTAGTGCAGCGTTGCATTGCATAAACAATGACTCAATGTTCATTATATGTTATACCACATTTAATTAATTGTTTCCAAGTATTTATATTCAATTGTTTTTTTAGAATACTACATATAAAATATTCCTTAAACTTTACAAATATATATATAGCGTGAGATTGCACCATACTCTCAATTAAATGCATAGTTTGATTTCAGTGTTTAAAGTCTGTCAGAAAGTCTCTAAGTGATCCCATCTATTTTAGTAAAGTTAACATCTGTTTCCTCAGGTCAGTAAGCTGGAAAGGGAGAAGTCTCAGGAGGTCCGTCACGAGCAGCACAAGTCCACGGTGGTGGTGACTGAGTTAAAAGCCAAACTTCATGAGGAGAAACTTCGGGAGCTCCACAGCTTTCGGGAAACACTCCTACGTCAGCACGAGTCCGAACTGGTGCGGGTCATTAAGATCAAAGACGGAGAGATCCAGAGGCTCCAGGCGCTCGTCAGTGCCCTCCGAGATGGATCCACCGATAAGGTACCACTGGCATGGAAGTCAAATGAAGTACAAAAACATACCGATATTGAATATAATTGCCATATGTTATCTCTGCCACCACAGGTGAAGTCTGCACTGATGGCGGAGGCGCGAGAGGAGTGCAGGAGGACTTTCGAAGGGGAGCGCATGCGACTGCAGCAGGAGATCTCCGAGCTGAAGTTGGTCAAGAGGCAGATGGAGGAGGCCTTAAGCGTGGCCGTTCAAGCCGACAAGATCAAAGCCGCCGAGATCCGCAGCATCTACCATCTCAACCAGGAGGAAATAAACCGCATCAAGAGAGAGTGTGAAAGAGAGATCCGCAGACTGGTGCGTAATACGCTTTAGGCCATGCACTATTAATCAATCAATTCATCTGTCAGTTAATGACTCAGTCGGTTGGGTG
>NW_015511559.1:5929-7325 GCF_001515645.1 Sinocyclocheilus grahami | reverse complement strand
AAAGTTGTATTAATAAATATATACTGTATATACAGTATATATTCAATTTTATACTACATATTGCTGTATATAATAAATCAGTTATGTTGTTATATTGCAGTACTTTTTATATAATATATAGCAGTACTGTAATATACAATCGTATCTTTTTTTATTGCATTTGCCCATTATTTCGAGATTATATATATTACTCATACCTTGATATAAGATTTTGGTAGTACTTCTCACCCCATATAAACATTTATGTCCACTTGTCTGTCCCTAATCTTGTCCCATTCTATTAACTCTTTGTAGAGCTATTGAATAAATGTTACTGGTGTATTATCTGGTGAGTTGTGAATGCAGAAGGTCTGTATGCGATTAGAGGGCTGTTTCATCGTTGTGTGTTGAGGATGTATTGATCTTTGGATTATTTATTGTATTGCAGGGCCGGCTGGGGATGTTAATCACATAATCACGTTTAGCGAGCAGGGTTGCAGGACATGCCAAGGTGAACACGGCGTGTGTGTGTGCATGTTTGCTGATACAAGTCCCCGACTGTCCTTTATGGACAGGACAGACCACCCAACAAAAACAACAAAGCAAGCCCATCATTAGAGATTCTAAAGCAAGCACTGTTTGTGTTACCAGCTAGAAAGATGCCTCAAGTCATGCAGCTGTTTGAGGAGAGGTCTGATGTTAGTTTTCTAAGCAATCAGACTTTTGGTTTTCATCTGGTAGAATAAAAAGAAAAAAATCAGCATGTAAGCAACCACCTAGTAGAACTCAATAACAACCCAGCATCCACCTAGCAACGCCCTAGCAACCTCATAGCAACACATGGATAAATGAAGAGAAGCATTGAACACATGATGGCAGTAAGCTGAAATAATGAGAGAGTAAAGAGAAAGAATGAAATAGCAGAATGATGACTCACACAAGGCGTTTCCTGATTGGTCAGCTGCAGTGATGACATCAGCATCAGCTGTAGAAATGATCTGATGGGAGGGAGAGACACTGTGCCTGTGTGATTTTAAATGAAAGAGACATTTGGATCTCAGTTAAATTAAATAATGATTTATTCTAGTCTGGATTGAAGTGAAACATCAATCAAGGTCATTTTCTCATATTATGTGAACGTGGAAGGCCTTGGTGTACGTGCATTTATATGTGTTGTTGGTACACAGTCTGAGAGTGATGTGAGGAACACATTGAATACTGAAATTGTTGGGAGGGCATCTGGTGCAATCCACAGGGGAATGCTGGACATTGAGTAGCGGGATGTTGTTTTAAATAGTGCTGAGTCTCCAGAAAATGCCTTATTTACATGAGCAGGACTCTTTATTTGTTACACAGATGCAAATGTGAAAAAGCCTACTCTTACAAGTGTATTTCCTAATAAAGAAAACTACCCAAT
>NW_015511559.1:4583-5636 GCF_001515645.1 Sinocyclocheilus grahami | reverse complement strand
CACCTATTTCAATTTGAGAGCTTTAATTCAGTTGCTGAATTAGAATTTGTAAGTATAATCAACTTGGTTGTGCAAATCATTTGAACTTAAATTACATTAAACTGACTTAAAAATCAAGTTAAAAAAAAATAATAATAAAAAGTTGACGTTGAAATTGCTCAACACATTTTGATGAGTTAAAGTAATGTGAAAAACATAAGCTGCCATGACTTACTGATCATATAATTTTTACAGTAAACAGCCACCTAACATAACATTCTAGCAAGCTCATAGCAGCGTGTTAAAAACATTCTGAATATGGCAACACTGCTAACCACCCACGGTACTTTAGCAACATGGCAGTCTGTTTTTACATAGGCAAACATAAGTCAACATATTTCTCTCTTATCATTTTATACAAGATAGATTTTGTTTATGAGTTTAATAAAGTGTGTAATATCTGTGCCACTAGCATCAGCAGATGGAATGACAGAACTAATTATGCATGTTAATTTGTAATACTGAGTAGAAAATTACACATCGGCTTTAATAAGTCATGGCAATATTTGTTTTAGTGCGTTGGAAACTTGGAGTGAGATTCTCTTCATAGTTCAAATGCGTCAATCCTCTGTATGCAGACTGTAAGTTTATTACGCATGTGTGAGTGTGAATGGGTCGTGTTTAAAGGCTGGGTAAATAATGTTGAGTCCGTGGATAAGAGGCGTAACAGGATTAGTTTCAGAGAAGGAGACGCAGTCTGACACATGAAAGAGAGACTCAGTCGTCTGAGGCATTGAGATGTCAATTAGAGACGGACTCAGACTCACGAGGGCAGGTGGATTACAGCTGTCCCGCCTTTTCTGAGGAGATAGCTGTGCCTCGGCCGTTTGAGGGAGTTCGGATCAGCCTGGTGTATTGTTTGGAGAGGCTTTACATCATTAAATATTCTCAGAAAAAAAGGGAGCTGCTTCGAGTTTTATGTTAACAACAGCGCACATTAACACTAGTCCAGAAGTGATCCCATCAACAAAACATATCTGTTAGTGCATGCTCCACAATTATTATGATGATGAT